>NC_051069.1:41690689-41768689 GCF_004664715.2 Peromyscus leucopus | reverse complement strand
TGGTTTCATGTTGAATGAGTCAGGGCTTGCAAAATTTGAGGAGTGAAAACCCCTCTAGAAAGTGCCAGGGCATCTCAGTTAGCCGAGCTCTCCTACCTTCATTGCACATATGCTGTGCATGCACGGAGATGTCTAATGACACAGAGCCTGTGTTCTGGGGTGAGCACGTGTGCGTGCTAAGTTGTCTGCATCCCAGGGAAGGAAAGATGGTGCCTTATGCATCACTTTGTGTTAGCATCTGCACATTGTATCGAAGCTTTTTGTGTCTGCTCCCTTCTAAGTGGTGAGATTCTTGGAGGTGACTCCTATGTCTCCCATTTTGCATTCTCAGTGCCAACAGAGGAAATGGCTGCTGAGTTAGATGAGCAAAAAGAAAGCATGAAATGAGGTGGCTGTACAAACGTTTTTCTGGGGTAAGATCTGTTCCTCACATTAACCCAAGTCTCCAAAGGTGCAGGGTCCCCCGAAATCCTCATCTCACCCAAAAGAACAGATACCAAGCCAGCCGTTTCCCTCCTTGCTTGACTTAACTCTCTGTCAGCTTTGCATGTAGGCTTGTCCACATCTTCGAGTGCTAGAACCAGTTTGAGGCCTCTTCATGAAGTGTGTGGCAATGGTGTCCCCACATGGCTTGAGGTGATGAAAGAAATCAGCTTGGGAGAGACACCTCCCTGTTTGTCTTCTCAGCCTTGGGAGTGGACCCTAGTAAGGTTCTGCCCCAACCCTGGCCTCTTTCTCTGCCCAGGGCTATGAGGGACTCAGAGTAGCTGCATTCTGAGTGTGTGAAAAGAGCAAAGGGGAATATGAGTCAGAGAAATAACTCCTAAGGCCAACCTCACCCTAGAATTGTTTCGTCAAAATGGGAAGCTGGAGAGGGGGGGGACAAGTCCTGTGCCAAGGTCTCCACACTGTTCCAACTTGCCTTTGACTTGAGGACTCAGCAAACACTGACACGGGTTGACAAACCAAGACAGGTTTGATTTACAGAGCACTCCTCTGTCCCAGGGAGAAATCAAACATTGTAAATCACCAGGGAATGGTCTAGGCTCCAGAGTGCTTATAAATGAGGTGAGCTGGCCTTGCCCCCTCCCCTCCTGGAGTAACTTTCCAGCAGGCAGTGTGCCCTTCTCAGACGGAAGAGGGGGAAAAAGGGTTCTGTACACACAGTGCAAGGTGAGTCACAGGAAGCACACAGCAGCGGCTGCTTCTCTAGCCAGGCATCTTGTGATCATTGGAAGGGCTGCACAGTAGTTCCTGCCCTGTCACCCAGCTTCAGAGGGGCTTCCATGAGCACCGGGGGTTATCCTGCTTGATGGTGGAAGGAGGGAGAGATGGCCCAGCTCTTAAGTTGCTATGGATGTCTCCTGGATGGTCTGCCAAAGGGTATTTCCTGGAACCCTGGAGTATACCACATGCTTCTAACAGTGTGCCTCGAGCCTTCCTATGGAAGAGGTCTTGAGGGACACCAGTGTGAGAAACAGAAGCTGGGGGACTTGGCTTCAATCTGGGCATTGATGAAATGTGTCACCAGCTGACTAGAAAGAAAGTAAACACAAGCATACTAATGAAAAAGAAAAACATTTGTTATCAATACCATACTTATCTGGGCTTTGAGGACAAAGACTTCAGAATTCAGGGTTTTATTCTTTCCTTTCATATAATTATTCTGCTTGCATTTTATAGCATTTTCTTTTGCTTAGTTTCCTTCTAGATTGTCCTATGAGCTAATCAACCATTGAATTTAAAATACACACCTCGTGGTATTTATTGAGCAGAAATGTGCTTTTTGTTTATAACGTTTGTTGGGACTTCAGATGTGGGGTTGACGCAGTCGAGTATGGAGCAGAGAACACTAGTGTTGCCAGTTGTCTCTTGGCTTTTAGAATTTTTGAACAAATGCCACTGTTGAGAATTAACCTCCACGCCATTGTTGAGAATTAGCATATGTGTTTAGAAGAATCATAAGGAACCAAATTGAACCCAAACAATGAACGAGGTTTCCTGTAGAATAAGGGAGTAAGTTACTGCTTCGCTGTAAATTTCCGTTTTCTGTAAACTGAGAGATTGGCTTACAGGGCTGTGGTCCTTTCCTGCTGGCTTGCTCTATCCATCCCCAGCAGGTTGAGGCTCAGGGCCTAGGACTTCAAGTAATTTTCAGCTCTCCCAACTAGTTCTCAAAACCTAAGAGTGAGTTATTTAGCACATCCTGGCCTCATGTCTTCCAGGTACAAGGGAGGGGCCCTCACATGGGCCCCTTTTCTATCTGCAAGCCAGTGGAGGAGGCTGATTCCATCCCCAGGGTGGGAAACGGGCATCAATCCTTCCCTCTTGAAGGGACTCTGAGTGTAGCCAAGTCCAGGAATGAAATCTTTCCTCAGGAGGATACTTCTAATCCTAGGAAGAGGAAAATGAAGAAGAGCAGGAGATCTGCTCAGGTGGGGGACAAGCCAGGCCAGTGTTGAGCTCAGTCTGGGACAATGAGATCCTTTAACATGCTTTCCCTGGTCACTCTTACATTTACAATGTTAAATGTAGGACATTTATAGAGATCGCCTTGACAACCATAATGCTAGAAATCATATGAAATGTGGTCAACTTTTAATATACCCAAGGCCATCTGGTTCCCTCAGCAGTTAATCCACTGTTAAATGCACCAGTTGGGAGCAAACTTGTATAAAACAAACATATAGGTTCTTGCTTTTAAATAGTGGTTCTCAACTTTCCTAATATCAAGACCCTTTAATACAGTTCCTCATGTTGTGGTGACCCCCAACCATAAAATTATTTCGTTGCTACTTCTTAACTGTAATTTTGCTACTGTTATGGATCATAATGTAAATATCTGACATGTGGGATACCTAAGATGTGATTCCAAAGGGATAGCAACCCATAGGTTGAGAACCACTGCTTTTAAATGTTTACAGTCAAAGTTGACTAGCATAAACTCAACACAGGGAAACAAATCCCGGACAGCTTTCAAAAGAGTTGAATTCAATACTGATTTTTCCATCCTGGCTATAGGTACAGAGCCAGATAAGGCTCTTAGCAGGAAGAACCCTCATTCTTACCTGTTGGGGAAAGGTTCCATGCTGGGGAGAAGTCCCAGAGGTCTACAGGGAGACATGAGCAATGTAGGGAGGAGGTCCCAGGCAGGCTGGAAGAGCTCCTGTAACTGGAACCAGCATTTGTTTGGGCTTTAAAGTATTTAGTCAATTGTATTGAGCAACTGCCAAGTTGTGCCTCTCGCTCATATTGTTCAGAAACCTCTGGAGAGTCAGCCTTCTCCGTGAAAATTTCTTCATATCTAATCAGACCTAAGTGCCTCCCTCCCCTTTTCCTGGAGGTGTCAAAATTCAAGTAAGTGTGCACAGTTTGTCATTTCCACCTAAATTCCTAATGCCCTCCCCACCTGGTTCCATTTTTGCAGTTTAGTGAGTGACACCAACTGTGTTCCTTATGCAAGCAGATGACACCCATCTTACTGGGTAGAATGTGAGAGAATGGAGAAGGAAAGCTACCCCGGCATATCCAGTTCCCAGACAGTAACACTGAAGTTCCCGGGCACTCGGTAAGACCTGCATGTTGGTGACTCCTGGAACACAGAGGCCATGCTTCTCAGCATATTCTAAGTCCCTACAAGACCTGGAGTCTCTCGCCTCCTTGGCATGCTCCATCACCTCCCTGACATGCTCTGTTTCTGCTCCCTTCTTCTCTGGCAGCCTCAGTTCACTATTGCACAGCCCCAGGGACTCACCTCGTACCTACAGAGACCTTCCCACTTGGTCCCCAAATGAAGACAGCTCAGGAGAAGACAACTCGTGTCAGCCACTAAGGCAGAAGGAGGAGAGAGACAGAGGAAGAATGGAAGAAAGCAGACATATGAAATTTTGGATCATAAAGCCAACAGCATCCACAGCCTGAATCACACCGACTCAAACAGCAATTTGTAAGGAGGAATTCTGGACTGTGTATTAGGTAGAGGCAGTAATGTATGAGACAGTAGTTCAGAGAGGAAAATCAAGAATTCAAATAGCCAGTTTTTTTTTTTATGCTTTCTACATAGGCTGGCTATATGCAGTCTTATGCTAACAAACGTGTGTTCCTGTGTTTATTTCTCAAAACAATATTACAGTTTCCTAAGTTTCTACCATCCTGTCAGAATGTACCAAAAGATTTCCTGGACAAGTACATCACTTACTACTCATTGTAGCAAACTGAACAAAAAGGCATGTGAACTATATTAGCACGTGGTGGGCGGAGAGATGGTCCATTAGTTAAGAGCACTTATTGTTCTTGCAGAGATTCAGGCTTAGTTCCTAGCACCTACACAGCAGTTCACAACCATCTGTAACTCCAGTTCCAAGAAGCCCAAGCCTTTCTGGCCTTCATGGATACCAGACACACACATGGTACACATACATCCATGTAGGCAAAACATTTACACACATAAAGTAAAAATAAAGAAATCTTAAAAGAAATATATATTAGCAGTTGAATTAACTATTAACTCCTAGATTTTTGGCTCTTGCATGTTTGGTGGTAGCTCTAGGCTTTCTGAAGTTTGACATGAACTTGTAGAGAGAGATATCAATTTGCTTTCACCTAATTGTGGTATGTTGGTCATTTTTAATGGAAAGTTGGTCTTTGGGCTGTTTGAATGTGGCTCAGTTGCTATAGGAAAAATCTGATTCTGTTGACATCATCTTGATTTATATCATGTTTGGCAGGTGTGAAATCTCACAGTGCGAGACTGCCTCATTTTCCCCAGGTCTGTAGAGGTCTGTTGCTTTTAATGGGGATGTGCAGGACATATGTGACTCATGTATCCAGTAAAGAGTCACATTAAGTAATGAAAACTGCTCAGCTGTGACTGGAACGCTCATTCTGTAGACTGCCCTGAAGGTGCATCCCTGAGTCGGCTTCTGTGGTTCTGCAGCCCCTTTTGAGTGGGTGCAGGACCAGTGTGCGGGTCTGTTTACTCATAATGAATGTCACTCACACCACTTCACAGGCATCTCTGGAGAAGAGAAGCCAGCAGCTCTGTTTCACAGAATCCTCTTCTCTAGGAGTGCCCAGGGGAGACCATCTGAGAACAGATACTGATATGAGGGGAGCAGAGGCGGGACCAGGGTTCTCCAGAGGCAGCGGCAGGCAGAAGGCCTCAGAGATGTGAGTGACTTTCAGGAGAACTTTCTGAGATTTGTTTTCCCTATACTGTGTTCCAGACTGAGGGTGGCAGAAACTTTGAGATTCGTGAACTTTTCTGTGGTGAGGTCCCTAGTCACATGCTTCCTTTCTCCAGGCTGACAGAGTCCATAATGGCTTCCTCTACCTTCTCATTTCTGCAGAAGTTTTCTGCTTGGGAAGATAGTGATTGTACTTTTCCCATTAAAATCCTACCAGATACAGTAATTATTAAAGCATCAATGTTAAATTAGAAACAACATGTAAGTGACTCATTAAAATCAGCTGCCAATGCCCTTGACTCTTAAAAACAAGACATTCAAATGCAAGAATAAAGTGTATCGGTTCCCCCCGGTAGATAAAATGTGATGCCCAGTCAACAGGGGGATCTATGGATGAAAACTCCTGGAGAGAAGATGCATCTGCTTGGCTATAGGCCGATTAGAACTTTGATTATGGGGGGGTTGGAATGTTGCAGGTCCAGGACCTAGCTGCAAATTATCTTGACCCTTTAATAACCATTTGTTACCCACATGTGTGTGACCCAATATCTTCGTGACTATTGGGTACATTTTGTGGAATGTATAAACAGATCATGAGCTTCCACCAACCAAAGGCTAAGAATGCCATCAGATAACATCTGTGGCCCAGAGTTGAGATTTCTCCATTCTGCTGTAACCCGCCTACCTGCCTGATGTTTTCACCAATGTATTTGAAAAGTGTAATGATTTATGATTTTCTTTGTTCTGTTGCTATAAAGGTTTTATGAAACTGACTATGTTGGAACATGGAATGTGGGGTAATGAATCTACATTCCCAGGCCATGACCAATAAACGTCTCTTATACCCTTTACAAAATATATCAATTTTTTAATTAACTATAAAACAATTAAATGAATAACTATTTATGTTTATGTAATTATATTAAATATGCAAAGGTACCAAATACACATATGTTTTAGACAGGTATAAGATAATTATTAAATACATGAATTTATAGTAAATATTAATTATATTTACATAAACAATACTATGATGCTTTCGCATAATTTGGCTTAAGATATTGCTTTGTCTACGGGCCATGGGTAGAAAATACGCAGGCTCTATATTCTATCACTGTCTGCTATAAATCAGCATTCAGTTACACGTGAAGCACCTGGCATGAATCAGGCATGGTAAGTAGAGAGCAAAGCCTGCTTGAGACACCATACGGATTTCGGAAGCACAGGCTAGCGGAAGTCATGTACTTGTCCATGCAACACATTTTGCGAGCACTTTCCTCTCTCCCAAGTGCTGCGTTAATGTGAAGGCTGCAACAGTGAACAGAATCGACATGGTGACTGCTCCTAAGGTGCTTAGCATCCAGTTGTAGAAACAGACAAGGAAGCAGCCAGATTTGACCAAGACTGAGGTGTGTGGCGGTGACGGAACTGTACTGTGCTATCGGTGTGCCTACAAAGAGTACCTTACCCAGAATTCGGGAACAGGGGCCCAGGGAAGGGGTCGCTTCTTGAGAAAGTGACCTTTCAGCTGAGAGACGAAAGCTGAAAAGAGATGGTAAAAATGCATGGAGTCAAGGAGACGGAAAATGTTTTCGCCTCGTACCAAGATCGGAAGCCAGAGGAGGCCCAGAGACTCTTCCGTCAGTCACTCCTCTGTGGGATGGTAGTTGCCACAGTGAACTCTGATGGCTTTGCCGAAGATCCTGCAGTCATTGAGGTAGCAGAGCGCCCCAATTTGGTTCAAATTTGAAGCCATTCCTCTGGCTAAGGTCCAAGACAGAATTTCAAGAGATTGATGTAGGGAGGTGTGGTGATATTGTATTCCCCAAAATATTGTGCACCCTAATAAACTTATCTGGGGTCAGAGAACAGAACAGCCACAATATTAAACACAGAGGTTAGGCAGTGGTAGGTAGCACACGCCTTTAATCCTAGCACTCCAGAGGCAGCGATCCGCCTGGATCTCTGTGAGTTCAAAGCCACATGGAAACAGCCAGGCATGGTGACACATGCCTTTAATCCCAGGGAGTGATGGCAGAAAGCAGAAAGGTATATAAGGCGTGAGGACCAGGAACTAGAAGCTTTTGGGCTGGTTCAGCTTTTAGGCTTTTAGCAGCAATTCAGCTGAGATCCATTTGGATGAGGATTCAGAGGCTTCCAGTTTGAGGAAACAGGATCAGCTGAGGAAATGGTGAGCTGAGGTAGCTGTGGCTTGTTCTGCTTCTCTGATATTTCAGCATTCACCCCAATACCTGGCTCTGGGTTTGCTTTTATTAATAAGACCCTCTAAGATGCGTGTTACAGGGATGCTGTCATAATTGTCCACATAAGAGCTCTCCATACCCTTGTCTACTGGCAGTGGGATGGAGAGGAGTTAAGAACTACGAGAGATGTTGAGTGTGTGGCTGGAGGTTAGGGGATGGGAGAAGTCAAGGATGACTCATCCTTCACATGTGGAAATGGAAGCTTAGAAGGATTACACAGCTTACCTAAGGTCACAGAGCTGGGAAGCAGGAGAATCAAGATGCAGCCGTCCGTGTGTCAGACTCCGGAGCTTTTGCCCTCCACTCTGAAGTCTGTAATACACACATCAGAATAGGGCCTCTGATCTCCAACTCTCAAAAAAATAAATGAAACCAGGTACTTGTGTTACAGCGGTTCTCTGCTTTGTATTGATGTGGGAAGCAGTTGATGGGCAGTTGTCTCATCCATGCTCCATTATTTCCCTAGTATTCAATTTATTCCCACCAACGTTCCCTCTGTGTGTATGTAAATGCTGTGGTTGAAGAAAACGGAGGAGAGAAAGAAGCTAGTGTCTGCTCCTCAGGAAAACTTCGCTTTAAATTTAAAGTAAAATCAAATGGTCAGGCTGGAGAGATGGCTCAGTGGTTAAGAATAATTACTGCTCTTGCAGAGAACCCGGTGTGGTCTCTGACACCCACAGGGCAGCTCACAACCATCTGTTACTCCAGTTCCAGGGAATCCAATGCCCTCTTCTGGCCTCTGCAGGCACCAGACACACCTGTGGTGTACAGACATGTAGCCAAAACACCCATATTCATTAAAAAAAAAAATTCTTACAAATGGTATTTCTCCTTTACATTTTACGGAACATAAATCTGTCACTTTGGTACCTCTAGAGGCTAAAAGCCACAACCAGCTGTCACATTTTGTTTGCCAAAATGACTAAGGTAAGGCTGAGAAAGCTGTAAAATAATTATCTCATATTCTTTCCAACTTAGCTCTTCTGTTATAGTTGAGATTAAACAAGTCCCAAATAGTTGAAAACAAATGCTGACATGTCCATGGTTGTAACTCTCATGTTTGCTGGTATATCTCAGCCCTCCTTCCCCAGAGCAAACCCCTCTGCCAGCTCCAGACACCGGAAGAACCCAGCTCCCGCTTTGTTTCCTAGCACTTTATGTGTTCTAACCAGCTCTGCTCAGCAAGCCCTCCCCACCCCACCCCCACTCCTGCCCCCCCACCTCACACCCGTCACAGCCTTTATTAATCAACCCCACAGATACAGATGTAAAAAGTATTCTAGATTTTTCTTTCTTTCTATCCAATCAGTTGCTTGATCCTGATAATACTGCCTTTTATAAGCCTCTCTGATCTTGTCTTTTTTCACTGTGTCTGGCATCACAGTTCACGGTAGTGGTTCCGAACTCCTGACAGATACTGACTTTCATGACGGAAAAGCAAGGTTCTAAACTGCCAAATCGATAGGTACTCAATATTTTTCATAAACTTTACTTATGCGCGTCTCTATCATAATTGTTGGTCGTAATAATAAATAGCAAGTAATTTTCCTTCACTAGGGCTCTGCTGAAACTCTGAGTTTTCCCATAGATCAAGAAGGAGATATAATAAAAAACAACTCACCACTACTATTAAAGGTAGACCAAAATACTGTGATAAAATTATACATTTCAATTATGTATTTCCATTACTACATATTTCAATAACCATGTAATGGTCTTTACCTGAAATATGATTTGATAAAAAGAAAGCATGAGAATGGAACACTAACACCCAGAAAATGGCAAATAAAGACAATTTTAAAATGGAGACGTAAACTGGATGTATGGCTCCTGTGTTGTCTGTAGTTCGAGACATCAGGAGGCTAAGGCAAGAGCATTGCTTGAAATCACGAGTTTGAGACCATTTTGGGAAACATTGTCAGACTTTATCTCAAGACTTTTCTCAAAAAGATAAATAATATTCCAAGTTTCCAATATTTAAAGAGCATTCAAAATAAAATTTACAAAGCATGTAAGTATGAATGTTATTGTTAAAGAGTTTTGGTCTTTGGGAGGGAACCACCTTTTAGATATAGAAAAGTGTTTTTCATGTTGTTTTGATACTAGTTGAGTTGGTTGGTTGAAGATGTATTCAAAATCACCTTTGAGTGCCTTTAGGGAAGATATTGCCTCAGTTAAGTGCATTTCCCTTTTTATCAATGAAACTATTTTGTTTGTTTGCCTTCGTGTTCATATGGCTATTGAAATAGATGTTACTTTGATTAATTCAGATTTTAGATAATTTTTTGCTTTTTTACTAGAATGTTGTAGTCTTCCATCAAAATATTTGCGAGTTAACCAGGTGCCTAGTACAGATTTATACACTAGAAAATGCCAACGGGCATTGGACAATGCTCAAGTAGCATAATGCTTAGATCTTCTAACAAGGTCATTGGCACCCAGGGGGCGTGTATGACAAGATTGCCCATTTGGAGATTCACTTTGCTTCCAAACTTGTTCCTTCTTGGCAAGCACTCTTAGACTTGTATAATGTATACTTCATACAGAATCCTTGATATTTATTTTATTTGCAGACAGGGGCACAGAATACATCCACAACATGGAAATAGCCATAGGCAATGAATGATTAGCTCGAAGCTGCCTCTTTCTTATGCAGTTCAGCCTCAGATTTCAGTCTTAATATTTGTCTCTGCAGCTCAGAATTTCTGCTTTTACTTTTATCTTGATGTCTGTGAATTCTCTTGAGTCAGCAGTGTCTCTTGTGTTCATTATTAAGCTAATTCTTGTCTTATTAAAACAATTCAATTGTATTTCAAGATAAGCTAAGACAAACATATACACTTCTCTATAAAAGTTAGGAATCCCCTCCTGGGAGTGCTAGTAAAAACCCCACTCTCCCTCTCACCCCTCCCACCCCTCTGTCCCCCTCCTACCCTTCTGCCCCAACTCCCACCCCTCTACCCCCACCCCCTTGCCCATGTCTTAGTCAAGTTCAAAGGATTACTTTTCTGGTCTCCGACAAATTGAGTTAAACTTTTAACCATGACCATCCCAACAACTTCACTGTGTGTTTCTTACAAGCAGGAAATGATCAGTCGACACACTGAAGATTCTCTGTAGATGCTTGATAAACAGGGATGAATGAATTCAATGGGTTTACCTGAAACAGAAAGCCAAGGAGGCCTTCCTGCTTCTGGAAATGGGATAGGCTGAAACAGCATGGCACTTCTCCCAGTGAAAATTCCTAGAAATTCTGGATAGCATATTGGTACGAAATTCCAAAAACCGAGCTGAGCTCAGAAGATAAACAAGGAAGTCTTAAGACAACACAAAAGAACAAAATCCCTGAAAGCTCACTACTGTGGCCCTGAAGCTGACCGTGCAGCAGCAGGATGAGGTTGCAGAGCAGAAGCTGGTCCAGTGAGGGACCACAAATTAAACAGGGTTCTCAGTGACCAGGCAGACAGAAAGGTGTCAACAAAGGTGTGTCATGTGCTCAGCAGGTCAGTCTTAAGTCAGGCTCATGGAGAGCAAGATTTCCAGGCACAAATGGGTCATCTCTTCCCACAGGCTTTTACTTCTTTCTCTTTTTTGCCGATGCTGTGTGAAGGACAGGGTTGTGCTTAACACTGCAAGATGCCCCAGTCAGGGCTGCAGTTTTTAAGGTCTCAGGAGCTCAATGCATGACAGAAAGAAATGCTATCTTATGTTTAGGTTATCAAATTCTGAATGGTAAATTTAACACGATAAGTAAACCCATATCTTGAATACCCTGGGTAAACTCGTACTTAAGGTCACCATGAAGGATGTGCAATAACAACTATTGAGTCATTGGCAGCTAGTACTCATTGGCAGCGTGATGAATGAAGTAAAGCCATGAGCAGTGATGTAACTAGCATTAGACAATCAATGGTTTTGGGAAACTGCAGAGGTAAGGAAATCCATATTGTTTCCATGTAAACAGGTTGCAGAGTTACATTTATTAGGAATTATTTCAAATCATATGCAACTATGAATTTTGCAATGTAATTTAAGTTGAATTGTCTATGCAGATGAAGTCCTATCAAATTATTATAACTGAATATAAATTAAAAGAATAAAATCTATTGTGTATATTACCACATTTTCATTATCCATTCATCAGTTGATGGACATCTAGGCTACTTCCATTTCCTGGTTATTGTGAACAGAGCAGCAGTGAACATGGATGAGCAAATATATCTGTAATAAGATATAGAGTTCTTTGGGTATATGCCCAGGAATGGTATAGCTGGATCATGTTTCCGTCTTTTTAAGTAACCACTGATTTCCACAGTGCCTGCTCCAGTTTGCAATGAATATACGTGCTTTCCTTTCTCCACATCCATGCCAGCATTTGCTGTTTGGGTTCTTAGCTACCCTGACTGGAATAGCCTCTTTTTATAGTTAATGAAAATTAACACAGAAACTCGTAACTGGTCAAAATACAGAGAAGAGACTGTGGAGCACTCAGCCCTAAACAGGATACCTATTTTACACTCTCTCCTCCCAAGACTCAGGGATCATTTTAGAAGAGGAGGTGGAAAGAATATAAGAAATAGAGTCAGTAGATGTCTGCAGTGAACAGTACTTTCTGTAGATAACAGGACTGTTGTGTACATGAACTCCAGCTGCTGTGACTGCATACACAGGACCTGCATAACACCAAGCCACCAAATTCAGGCATGGATGGGGGAGGGGCTCATGAAATCCCACCCCTAGCTATTGGCAACTGATGGCTGCCCATCCATGAGAGAGGGTGTGTTGGTTTTATCCAGGGATGTGGCTCCAGTAGATATCCTTACATCATGCACGTACTTGGAAACGTTAACTGGACTCAGTGAGTTGTTTGAAAGCAAACAACAACAACAACAAATGGAGCAATGAAGTGGGATGGGAAAGGTTATCCAGAACATAAAACCAACTGAAGTGGAGGGTGGATTTGCTCAAAACACATTATATGCATATTTGAAATACTCAAATAATTAGAAAGAAGTTGTGCAGATAAAAAGTCTCCCCAGGACTCTGCATACCTTCTGGTGGCTGTGCCCTGGCTTCTGCCTGCCAGTTTTATTCTGCATGTTTCCTTCTAAGCAGAATATACAGGAATGGACTCTGAAGCTGTGATGGATAGGAAGATAGAAGATGAAATCGGGCTGAATTTATTGTCATTAGAGCAGGCATCTAGCATTCTAGGTTCAATATATATTGACTGGGGTATCAGAAATATATTTGACAGAAGGCTGGTCTCAACAATAGTCTATAATAAGAGCTTCTCAAATTTTACAATGTAGAAGAACCACCTGTTGATCTTGTTATAAAGGCAGACTCTGAATTCATAGGTCTGGCGTGTGCCTGATGTTATGCATTTCAAATTCTAAATCATAGATCCTACTCGAATATCAGAAACCTGCACTTGATCACACAGAGAAAACATCCTAAGGTCTGTAGGCAAGATGTGGACCTGACCTAACAGGAGCAACTCAGTGGCCCCAAGGAAGTCCCAGAGAATAGGCCTTTGGCAAGGTACAAAAACAGCATTGCTCAGAAAAGTGCAAGAACTATTGAAAGCATGTTGTGGCTGCAGCCGGGGGCCAGAGACTGTGGTGTCTGGGGTTGATGGAATGAGTTGCTCTGATTTTAGCAGAAATCATGTGTTACAGCATGGTAGAGGGCTGGGGGTGGCAGTGCTTAGCTGTCAAAGATGGGGTGGACAAAATTATAAGTTGCTAGGAGAGTGGTGCTGTGGTATAAACACCCGTGTCATCCCCAAGTCCATATGTTGAATTCCCCAAAGTGGTGATACTAAGAGACAGGGACTTGCGGAGTGTGGTGGCACACGCTTTTAATCCCAGCACTTGGGAGGCAGAGGCAGGTGGATCTCTGTGAGTTTGAGGCCAGCCTGGTCTACACAGTGAGTTACACAACAGCCAGGGCTCTGTTACACAGAGAAACCCTGTTCTCACAAACCAGAGAGAAAGAGAGAGAGAGACTTTGTCATGTGGTTAGATCATGATGGTGCAGGCCTCAGGGGTGTGATTATCCTTATGAAGCTCCAGAAGAGGTGCTGCTCTGATAGGCTGTCTTCTGGTCCAGGCATGGATGTTGTGCTCATGAGCTTCTATGCATAAGAGCTGCATAAAATCAAACCAGTAACCGTTCTGGCATGGATGGAGAGGGGCTCATGAGGTCCACCCCTAGCTGAGCAGCCATTGGCAGCTCATGGCTACTGGGGAGGAGGAGCCATTTTTCTTAAAGGATGTGCCTGCTGGGAGGTTGCCCGGGATTGGGCTCATGTGAAGGCTCCACCCCCATTGCACATGCAGGCAGCACTAACTAGACTCTGTAGATTATAAGAGAAGAGGACTTGAAGGTGGGAGGGGTACGTACTGAAGGATTCCAGGGAGAAGTTGAAGATGGATAAGACCAAAGTATACTGTATATGTGTGTGAAATTATCGAAGAGTAAATAAACACTATGCCTTGAAAAGTAAATAAGAGGCAGGTTCCCCTTTCCTTCCACATGTGAAGACATAGTGAGAAGGTGTCCCTGGAGTCCGTACTTCATCAGACAGGCTACTTGGACTTTGGTCTTAGGCTCCTCAGCCTGTACAAGTATGAGGGATAAATTTCTGGTCCTTGTCAATCACCTAGTCTATGGTATCCCATTCAACTATTTCAGACAGACCAAGGTAGACATGTAATCCATGTTTTCAGTCTTATAAATCCATACGACGACAAACTGATCAGAGTCCCAGAGGAATACAATGGCCAGTCAGCCTACAGAAGTACTGATGAACTGAGCAACTAGAAAGTTCTAGCTCTGGAGGGCAGAAATATGATCACAGTCACTACACTGGGGCTGTCACAGACTCATTCCAAATCTCAGACATGTCAGTCCAAAAGATGCGAAGCTTCTAGATTGAGGAGAGAGGAGAGGGCCCTCTAATTCTCTCTCTCTCTCTCTCTCTCTCTCTCTCTCTCTCTCTCTCTCTCTCTCTCTCTCTCTCTCTCACACACACACACACACACACACACACACACACACACAGAGTAAATATTTTCCCAACCATCAAGAAGCCAGGCTTATCTGGACTACTGAGAACTAATGGATGAATGTTCTTAGGCACTGCATCAAGCTGATTGCTTTTAAAGCTCTAAAATGCTTCAGAACCCGATGTTTTGAGCAGAAGAACCAGTGTTGGGTAATGGATGGACTCATGATGCAAACTCGCCTCATTTGGAGGCTGGTGGATTACAGAAGCTAACCTGTCATTACCACCCCACCCAAGACTGTATAGTGGAATTTAGGCATGCTTCATTACATGGATGTTGGCTCTCTAATCCAAAGGATGTGAGCTTATTAGGTGAGGGTGGGCCCCAAAGAAGTCCTTAGAGTTGACTTCTCACAAGGACATTTTTACATATATTTCTTCCATCAAGAACTTTCAAAGGCTGGAGGTGGTGATTCCTATGACATTTTACTTTAAATCACATGTTTTGTTGATGAAAAAAGGTGAATCTGAGAGGGACTGGATTATCTCAGAGAGTTAATTTTCTCTCTTTATGCTCTCGTTTCTTTCTCCTCCCATCTTTTTTTCCACCTCTCCCCTCGGAGTTCCCCTTCTACTTTCATGCCTACATATAAAAACATCTACATCTAGATCCTTCGTCTACATATAAAAACATCTACATCTAGATCCTTCGTCTGAGGGGAAAACATATAACAGTTGCCTTTCTGGGTATGGGCTATTTACTTAGCATAGTGGTTTCTAATTCCATCTATTTTCATTTACATGACATAAGTTAATTCTTCTTTATTCCCGACTATAATTCCATTTCGCACATGGACTTTTCTTTATCCATTCTTCTGTTGGTAGGCATCTAGACTGGTCCATAGCTGGGCTATTTTGATTTGTGCAGCAAGAACCATGGATGTACAAGAACCTCTGTGGTATGTTCAACTCGGATTCCTTCAGGTATAGTCCCAGAAGTGATATAGCTGGAAGGTATGGTATTTCAGTTTTTTGAGGAACCTCCATACTAATTTCCATAGTGTCTGAACTAATCTACATTCTTTCTAGAGGTATGTAAGGGTTCTCCCACCCCCCAACAATCTCATTACCATTTTCTTCAATTTGTTTTCTTGATGGTAGCCATTCTGAATGTAATGAGCTGCAATAGTTTTAATTCACATTTTTCTAACATCTAAAGATGTTAAACATTTTTTCATGTACCTATTAGCTATTTGTATTTCTTCTTTCAAGAACTTCATTTCAAAAATGAAATGTCCAGTCGTTTCATTTTTCCCACGTACCGATTGAATGGTTGTAGCTGATGTTTTCTGTTGTATTTCTATGAAAAAAGACAATCAGACATAGACAAGAAACAGTTTGCTTTCATAGAGCAGGGTCAGCAGTTCACCTTCACTGTCGTTCCTCAGAGGCATGTCAATCTCTCACTCTTGTCATAATTTATACTGAGGGATCTGGAGAAACTTGATATTCCACAACACCTAATTCTGCAACATTACAATGATGACAGTATGCTAATTATATCTGGTGAGCAGGAAGTATCACATAGCATAAATATCTTAATAAGACACATACCTGCCAGGAGATAGGAGATAAACCCCATGAGACTTCAGAGAACAGAAAAATAAATTTAAAAGGCCATGAACATACATAAAGTGAGGAGACAATTGTACTACCCACCATGAAGAGAGAGGCATAGTACTTGATGAACCTCCTTAAATTCAAAAGTAATCATACACTTCATTTATATGTGCCACTGGGATCTGTCTACCAGGAATTTATAAATGTGTCAGTTTTTAATGAGTTCTGGAGCCAAGGACTCTAAAACTGATCTATATCACGACATAAGCTACCCTGCCACTAGGCTTTGTGACCTACCAGTCCCAATGGTAACTAAGGTCTCTCACAGAGAGGGGCCTTTAGTAAGAACCAATGAGAGAATCACAGCGGAGACCCCCAAAGATGAGAAATAATGCTGTCCATCTTCTGCTAAAAAGGATCAGAAGTAGTTCTGGTGGCTACTACACCCCTGTGGAAGCAGAATGTATGGTAAAAGTAACTGTGATTAGAAACATCCACCATAAAAAGGATTTTTCTTGGGTCCTCTACCTTGTAAAACTGGATACACACAGTATGTTACATAGACAGGGCATGTCCAGAATGCACAAGGAAGTGCGAGCAGGTGACTCAGGCCCTATCCTACGGTATCTGCACTGACTCCTTTCACATCATGTACTCAGTGCACAGCTATGACCTCGTGGAACATTTTTATAACGTACTATGAAGAAGGAACACTCACAGGCCCATTGTTAAAGCGAGTCCGTGAAATACACGGGCAGCGGTAGGAATATAAGGCACCTACATGGCACTGCCATCACACTCAGGATGCCTGAAAGATGACAGTGAGGAGGAGTCCCTCCAATCAACAGAATGTCTGGAAGTAGATACTGTTTTCTTGTATGTGAGGAAGACGAGGTACGGATTTAGAACTGGGTTGGCCAGCTGACCAGAGACTTGGAAAAGACAGGGTTAGTGGATTGATCACAAAGGGGTATGTTGGAGATGAGCTGTGGAGGGGGTATTCAATAATCAAGCAGAAAGTGACTGTCTCAGTTGCTGTTCTATTGCTGTGAAGAGACACCATGACCACAGCAACTCTCAGAAAAGAAAACATTTAATTGGGGCTGGCTTACAGTTTGGGCAGCTAAGTTCATTTTCATCGTGTTGGGGAACATGGTGGCATGCATGGCACTGGAGCAGTAGCTGAGAGCTACATGACATGGGCTTTTGAAACCTCAAAGCCCACTCCAGCAACACACTCTTTGCTACAAGGACACCGTCATTCAAGCAAAGAGGCCGCCTACAGAATGGCAAAAAATACTTACCCATTATACATCTAAGCAGGGGTTAGTATCTAGAATATATAAAGAACTTAAAAACCCAAACATCAGGGAAACAAACAACTCCACTGAAAAATGGGGTATAGAACTAAACAGCGAGTTCTCAATAGATGAAAGAGAAACAGCTGAGAAACACTTTAAATAAAAATGTACAACATCCTTAGCCATCAGGGAAATGCAAATCATAACTTTTATTCTTGTTAATTTCTCTCTCTCTCTCTAGGTCTCTCTTTTCATCCCTTCTCCCCACTCCAGTCCTCCCCACCTCCTTATTACTTGCATACATACATCTCCCTGCCTGCCTCCTTTTTTTTTTTTTTTTTTTTTTTTTTTTTTTTTTTTGCAGTTTTTGTGGTTTTATTTAAACACAAATAAAACACAGAGGCAAGCCATCTACTCGTTTTCTTTGCTGCGTAGCCTGGCATTGGGATTGGTGACTCTGATGGCCGGCTGTGCTGCTCTTTCCACGATGGCTTTTCGGTTCTTGGAGGAAACGCTGTGAGCGATCTCAGCACAGTAAGTTTTGTTGTACATCAGCAGCACTTCCAGCTCCTTGACATTGTGGACCAGAAACTTCTGGAAGCCGCTAGGCAGCGTGTGCTTGGTTTTCTTGTTGCTCCCATAACCAATGTTAAGCATTAGGATCTGGCCCTTGAATCTTCTCTGCACCCTGTTGTCATACCTCTGGGTTTCTGCCAGTTTCGCTTAATTTTGACATATCGGTCTGACTGGTGCCGGATGAACTTCTTGTCCTCCTTTTGACGATCTTGGGCTTCACCAGAGGCTGGAGGGCAGCCATGATGCCGCTAAACAGATGGCAGCCACCTCTCCCTGCCTCCTTTGAGACAGAGTCTCTTTTAGCAGCCCTAGCTGTCCTAGAACTTGCTATATAGATCACCCTGGCCTCATAATCACAGAGATTTGCCTACGTCTGCCTCCCTAGTGCTGGTGTTAAAGATCTATATCACCAGGCCCAGCTCACACTTCATTTTTATTTTGGTACATCTTCTGAAAATATTCAACACATATCATGATATGTGTTGTCCCTGAATATTTCAACACACATCTCCAAAGAACAAAAGCCATATCCCTATCACCATGCCTTGGAAAGGCAGCATCGTTCACTGCCTTGTGACAGCCTGTGTGTCATCACATTTTTTTTCAGTTGTCTTAGACGTATGCTTTCTGTGTTTTCCTCTTCCATTTAGGATCCATATACATTCTAAGCCTTCCAGATGAGACTGTGTCCTTCATTCCTTATATCAGAGATTTTTTTTTCCTTCTTCCTCTCCATTCCATGGAATCCTTTGCAGAGATGAGGCCTACTGTCCTGCAGCATAGTGCACATTCTGGATTTGTTTGATTCACCTGTTGGTGAGCATTTGAGTTGTTTCTGGTTTGAGGCTATGAGTGTTCTTGTATGAGCTTTTGTCTTTGTGCATGCTTTTTATTTCTCTTGGGGAAATGCCATGGGGTGGGACAACTGGTTCATATGCTTGGTATGTTTATTTTTAAGAATCACCACACTTTTCTAATGTGAATATATCATTTTACACCTCCTAATTGTCTCACAGTGTGTGCCAATACTTTGTGTGGTTGGTTTTGTTAATTGTAGACATGCTAATGGATATAAGTAATATCTAATTGTGGTTTTACTTTATATTTCATGATGAGTAATAGGTTTGAGAAACTTTCATGTGATTAACCATAATGTATCTTTATTTCTGAAGTGTCTGCACACATCTTTCAGCTGCACTGTATTAACTTGCTTCTATTATTCATTTGCTTGTGAAATTGCTATCCATTGTATCATATTATGTATATAGGTAAATCCATCATCTCATATATGCATTGATACAGAGGCTTTTCAGTTTTATGTGGTCCCATTTATTAATTGTTGAACTTAATATCTGTTCTATGGGTGTCCTTTCCTGTGCCAGTGAGTTCAAGGCTGCTCCCAATGTCTCTTCTATCAGGTTCAGGGTAGCTGGTCTTATGTTGAAGTCCTTGATCTGTGGGAGGCCAGTTCCCACCTTTAAAGGGTTCCTATGAGGAAGAGAGAGGAATAAGAAACTTTTAGATAGAAAAAGAGCAGAGAGGAAAAAGACAGAAACACAGGATAGCTTTGGAAGGACCTGGATCAAAATCTACCAGCCCCTTCTGTCTCTTCAAAGGGGCTTTTTATAACAATGCCAAGGAGTGGGGCAAAAGACCTCCCTGTTGCTAGATCAAAGAATATCACACAGCCAAGTGCAGACCCTTCCAAACACCTGGTAACCACGCCTATGGTCAAAACATTCCCCTATGCAGCCGTGCTGGGTAAAGCAAGCTCAGATCTCACTAGGAAACCTCTGTGGGTCTCCACACCTCCCCCTTCTTAATATATTAAAGGGACCCTCAGACCCCTCAGATAGACTGTGTTTGCCTTAGGTCATCTTCTTCAGCTAGACAAGCCTTATCTGTCTTCAAGATACACTTTCCACCAAGTATATTCTTTTTAGGTTGGAAGCCAGAAAGAAGAACATTGCCTATCCCTGACTACCAGCCTCTGGCAGCGAGAAGTACAAGCTTAACTCAACTTTGACTCAGGTCCCTACCAAGAGCTTGCAAGTAGTTGGAACAACCACAGCAATCCATAGTGCTCCCCCCCCCATAAAGGAGTAGAGGATAAGGATGGAATGTCCTTTTTGAATGGGTCTAAGCTGACTATATCAACCTTAGCTGTGCCAAGCCCTTTTTTTTTTTTAAGATTTATTTATTTATTATGTATACAGTGTTCTGTCTGTGTGCCAGATCTCATTACAGATGGTTGTGAGCCACCATGTGGTTGCTGGGAATTGAACTCAGGACCTCTGGAAGAGCAGCCAGTGCTCTTAACTGCTGAGCCATCTCTCCAGCCCAAGCCCTTTTTTAAAATCAATAAATTCCTGATGCAAATGCATCAAATAAGTCAATAAACTCCTGATGCAACTCCATCAAACTTAAAGACTCCCTTAGCTTCATCAAACCATGGTTCATTAATATCAACAGATTAACATAATTCTAGTATGAATATTACTACATATTTACAACTAGCATGAATATTACTATACATATTTACAATTCTTACATTCAAAAGCAAACTCTATAGGACTACTTTACAAACTTTAGCAAACATCTAAAAGAGATCTCTTAACAGAACTATTTACATTTTCTTCCAGTCAAGACAGAGGTACATGAATCATGAGTCACTGCAGTTAAAATTGTAAGTGAACTCAAAACTGTTTCATTTCTGAAGTTTGTGGTTCAAAGTCAGTTTTGATACTAATCCCAAAGTTCAACTGACAATTTAAAACCAGAGCCTAATTTGTCAGTGGCCTTAGAGTCTTTGTATCCAGCTTGCTTGACTCCAGGATTCAGTGAGTGCCACTACCAATGGGCTGTAACACTCGGGACAATGCCAGTCCCCCACCACAGCCACCTTACCTGTTGGCCCTCTCAGCCATTCTGGAACCAGCAGAAGTGCGCCCAGTGGTGGCTGGTCGCTGACCAGGGGACATCCCTTTACCAAAATTCATTGCAGTTCCCTGGGCACCTTGCTGTTCAATTACTGGGAACATTTGAAAGCCTTGCACCTCTTCCCTTCTGCTCCACAGGGGGTTTCTGAGCTCACCTTAGGACACCTGTGTTACCATTTGACAGGCATACAGCCTCAATCAAACTCCCCACCTGGCACTGTCTGATGAGAATCCTTGAAACAAGAGCCTTTTCAGAGATCCCCTCCCAATAGATCTCCTTTGTCTCTGCTTGTCCCCTCGCCCAAAATGCAGAGTCCCTGAAGCCATCATTGTGGCTCAGGCTCTACACTAAGAGCTCTTTTCCTGCAGCCCAGCCTAGTCAAGCATCTCACAGCAGCTGCGCCTCTCCTCGCTGCCTCTGTGCAAGCTCTGCCCTCTTCTAGATGCGTTTCTAATACTGGTTTGAAGGGAGACAGGACTAGTGGTGAGGGTTTGCCCTGTTCCTGGAGGTTTTTGTGCAGGGCAATTATAGGTGGCCTTTCCATTCTGATAGACGACCCCCAAGTGACTCTAATTCCACCCCTAAAGAAGGAAGAGAGACCCGAAGAGCTTTCAGTTGTTGAGAAAGAGAAATTATTAAGTTTTTCTGTAGGGCCCTGGCCCCCCAATTTGGGTAGCTGTTGCCTACTTGCCGACCTTGGCCAGATGTCCTCCCTATGTTGATTCCCTGCCGGTTTCCTTCTTACTGAACACTCACCGAGGTTCTTTGTTCATGTATCCTGCATTTGGTGTAAACAGCTTAGATGCAAGAATGTAGAACATTCGTAGCGAACTTCTGCCCTCTGGGTTCCTCCACTGTGCTATAAGCCTGTATTTAAGGTTTCCTCCCTCTTTCAATAAACAGCATTCGGCATTCTGCTGGGGTGAATGACCCGCTGTCTTTTGTCTCTATTGTTTAATCCACAGCTCCTCGCTCGGACACGGTGATTGGGTGATGGTAGCACGGGTGCTACCACAACATTTTTCAAGCCCTTTAGTTCTTCCCTTGTCTCATCCCAAGACTTCTGCTCCTTAAACTCAGCCTCATGGCCAAGAGGGAACTGACCCTGATTGAACGATGTTGTAAAAGTGTTCTCTCTCTCTCTCTCTCTCTCTCTCTCTCTCTCTCTCTCTCTCTCTCTCTCTCTCTCTCTCTCGGCACTGCTGGTGGAGCAGAGGATTTTGTCTTGCCTGTGTCTACCTCATGGAAAACTCCCCCCTACCACTGAGGGCTTAGATCTAAGCTATCCCAAATTAATGCACACAGGCCAAAAACTTCCACAGGAATTTTTTCTGTTATGAGAAACAGGCCCATGTTTCTCATAACAGTTTTGCATTTCGACTCTGATTCTCTCCCAGGAGTCTGTGCCAGAGTCCCATAGTTGGAAAATCAAGGACACAGCTCCTCCACGAACTCCAAGTACTTGTTGCGGTTCCACCCTAACTCCCCTAGTTTTCAAACTTTCTACAAGTGAATATTCAAACACCTGCTTACTGTTTCTTACCCTAAGTTTCTCCCTACACATATTCCTATACTTAAGTCCTATATATTTTTCCAATTTTAATAGATAGAAATTGAGGAAGAGAGAGAGAGAGAGGGAGAGAGAGAGAGAGAGAGAGAGAAAGAGAGAGAGAGAGAGAGAGAGAGAGAGAGAGAGAGAGAGAGAGTTGCTGCAGTCTAAATTTTCTATATACAGTTTTCGCTCCTGAAGAATAAACTACCACCGCCTAACCTTTTCATAATTCATAACCGGTCATGCCCAACTGTTTCCTCAGGGTTTTCCTACTCTCACTTACTATCCTCTGCACCCAAGCCCCTAGTTCTGGTACCATCTTGGGAGTCCCCGAACCTATGTCCCTGTTTGGGCACCATCTGTGGGAGGCCGGCTCCCACCTTTTAAAGGGTTCCTATGAGGAGGGAGAGGAATAAGAAACGTTTAGATAGAAAGAGAGCAGAGAGGAGACAGACAGAAACACAGGATAGCTTTGGGAGGACCTGGATCAAAATCCACCAGTCCTTTCTGTCTCTTCAAAAGGTTTTTTTTTTTCATAACAATGCCAAGGGGCAGGGCAAAAGACCTCCCCCTTGCTAGATCAAAGCATACCACACAGCCAAACATAGACCGTTCCAAACACCTGGTTACCATGCCCATGGTCAAATCATTCCACTATGCAGCCCTGCTGGGTAAAGCAAGCTCAGATCTCACTAGGAAACCTCTGTGGGTCTCCACACTGATCCATTTGGAGATCAGTTTTGTGCATCATGATAAATATAGATCTATTTACATTCTAATGAAGCTGTCTAGTTTGAGAAGCACCATTTGCTGTAGATTTGGTCTTGTCTCCAGGTGTATTTATGGCTTCTTTGTAAAAAAAAAAAAAAAATACGTGATCCTAGGCATATGAAACTATGTTTGGGCCTTCAGTTCAACTCCATTGATCAACACATCTGTTTTTATGTCAATAGCTTACTGGTTTTGTTACTATAGCTTTGGAGAACAACTTGAAATCTGGGTAGTGATACCCTCAGTAGTTCTTTTATTATTCAGGATTGTTTATCTATCCTGAGTATTTTGTGTTTCCAGATGAAGTTGAAGGTTGATTTTTTTTTCAATTTCTGTTAATAATTGTGCTGGAATTTTGATAGGAATTGCATTGAATCTGTAGGTTTCTTTTGATAGGATGCCCATTTTCTCAATATTAATCCTACCGATCCATGAGATTGGGAGCTCTTTCTTCTTGTCTGATTATTTTTTCTTCAATTTCTTAAAATTTTTATTATGTAAGTCTTTTACTTATTTGAATAGGGTTAGACCAAGAATTTTTTGAGACTATTATAAAAGATACTGTTTTGCTTCTTTCTCTGTACACACACACACACACACACACACACACACACACACACACACACAGGATTTAAAATTTTTATTTCCACTATTCAATTGTGTGTGTGTGTGTGTGTGTGTGTGTGTGTGTGTGTGTATTAGTTCAGGGTCTAGAGAGGCCAGAGGTGTCAGGTCCCCTGGAGCTGGAGTCACACACAGTTGGGTTGTGAGCTGCCTGATGTGGGTGCTGGGAATTTGACTCTTCCTCTAGGAGAGCAGTACATGTTCCTAACCAGTGAGCCAGTGAGCCATCTCTCTAGTCCCAACCAGACAAATTCTTTTTTTTTTTTGATTTTTCGAGGCAGGGTTTCTCTGTGTAGCTTTGCGCCTTTCCTGGGACTCACTTGGTAGCCCAGGCAGGCCTCGAACTCACAGAGATCTGCCTGCCTCTGCCTCCCGAATGCTGGGATTAAAGGCGTGGGCTACCACCGCCCGGCGACAAATTTTTAAATGAATTTCTTTATGATTTTTGATCAGTAAATGTTTGATTTATAGATCTACTTTATATACTTATATATCTGGGATCATGTAAAAACTTCTTGGGCAAAACAGGTCAAGGGGTAGTTGGAAAAATGTCTCCGTGGGTAAGAGGACAGGCTGCTCTTCCAGAGGACCTGGGTTTGATTCTCAGCACCCACATGATGCCTAACAACCATCTGTAACTCTAGGTCCAGGGCATCTGATGCTCTCTTCTGCCCTCCACAGGCACCAGGCACACACACATGGTAGGAACATACACATACACACAGGCAAAACATTTATGCACATAAAATAAAATATTTTCAAAGGGGCCATTATTTGAAAAACTTGCAGGAACTCTGAAACTTTGATATAGACCACTGCAATGATTCTCAGAGTCCAGAAATAAACCTGGACACACATGGCCAATTGATTATTCATAAAGGTACTCAGTCCATTGGATCAGAAAAGAAATGGTGCTAGCAAGTTTCCACATTAAAAAATTTTTCAACAAAAGCCCCTAAATTCATCCTCCAAAAAACCCCACCCACTTTGTACAATTAGAACAACCTTTCCAAGCACAATGCAATTAAATATGAAGTTAGTTTTGTGGATACCTTATGAACACTTTTAAGTTATCTCTAGTTCAAGAAAGATATCACTATTGTGACATATTGTACCTAATTGTTGATAAAATATTACAGTGACTGTGGAAATAGCAGCAGCTAAACATAGACAGCCAAGAAAGTAGTAAAAGGCAGACAGAAGACACATGAAAAATCAAAGTTAACTATCCATTTTAAGAAGTTAAAAAAAGAAACAGAAGACTCACACCGCCTCCTTACATCCAGTTTTGTTGTTGTTGTTGTTGATGATGATGATGTTTGTTTTATTTTGAGACAGGATGTTTGTCATCAGGCCCCTAAGTACTAGGATTATAGGCTTGTCACTCCATATCCACAAAATAAGGATTTTAAAGGAATTCAAAGGAATTTCTAAGGTGACCTAAAGGCCATGGGTATATTTGACAATTTTAAAGAAAAAGAAGGATGAAGGCAGGCTCATTTGAACATATACAAAGAGGAGGCCTCCATTTCTTTGTGACTCCCTGACTTCGTGTAAGAGATCTCCAGAGTCAGTCCCTTCCCCTGCCTGCCAGTCTACCACTCATCCCACCCGCTGCACTGACTGGGATGTCTGGAAATCTGAACCCAAATTTCCAACCAGAAATTTAGACTGGGGATTATTTGGAGTTTGAGCACAGAAATGCAGAGTGGCCCCAAGACAGAAAGCTGATCATCTGGTCCACAATTTGTCAGATTAGGGGAACAGCAACCAAAGAACTGAACCCCAACAAAGGGAGACTAGATATCTACACCAAGAAACACCACAAACGTCACAATTCCAGATTCCTAGATCCCAGCACAAAGACACAAATGTGAGCAACCACGACCATGCCCATGCGCTTCTTCCAGAAGCCAGCAACCTCATTGTAAGAGGCCCTGAGAAAAGCAATTTAGTTGGCACACAAGACAAGGATTCAAAACAACAATTATGTTCAAGGACCTTAAAGAGAATATGGATAAATGCCTCAATGAAAACACAGGGATACGAAAATAGAATTTTAAAGTCAAACTGAAATAAAACTCAAAACAAATATAAAGCTATAGAGAATTAAAATGACATGATATTGGCACAAACAATCATGCATAGATTATGGGTCAGCAATCTATGGCCGGTGACCAAATCTGGCCCACTGCCCATTTTATAAGTAAAGTTTTATTTGCACACAACTTCCCTCTTCTGGTGTGTGTTTGCTTTTTGCACTGTGATAAGTGAAGTGGCCGTCCCAGGTCCTAGGGTCCATAAACCATAAAATGATTATCTGTCTCCAAACATAAATATGTTTGCTAACCCTTGAAATAAACCAATGGAATAAAAGGTTCTGAGAAAGATCAAAGAATATATACACAGAAATGACATGTCAAACCAAGGATGCAACACTTAACTAGTGGGTTTGTGTCACAAATTAGAAGAGATGAAGGTAGTTCCTTAATATCTTACTATATAAAGAATATTATATATGCTTCATATATTATATATAAGTTATATTCAGCAGAATTAAAGACTTGCAAATTAAAACTCACTATTTCAGATAAAACTACACGCAATAGTTTATGAACAGATCTCCTTGGAAATTTGTGTGCACAGTTTGTTAAAAGTAAAGGGTTAAAACAAGAAAAACCAAGATTTGTTAAATGATACGTCGAAAGTGTAAAGGAAAAGACTGCTAGATTCGACTGCATTAAAGTTTATAACCCCATACAGTGAAAGAGACCATAGATCATGTCAAAAGACACAGGAAGTGATTTGTAAAAATGCAGAAGAGGGCCAGATTTAGCGTACAGAACTTAGAAGGAGTTAGCAGGTGATAGGAGTCAAAAAGATAACACAGAAGAAGAACAGAAAAAGGATACTTCCAAAAGACGACTCACAGAAAGGGTAACATCAATGAGTGGTTGAAACATTTTTTATCAGTATTAATAGTTAGGAAAATAATCATTAAACTTCAGAGCTGCCAACTCAGTGAAAATGATTAGTGTGATGATATTAGTGCTGAACGAAGGGAGACCAGGTCTGATTTATTGTTGGTTATAGATACATCCTTATAAGCACTTTGGAAAGTAGCCTAGCAGCACTTAGTAACAATGAAGGTACATAAACTCTTTGACCTAATACTCCTTCCAGGAATTTTTGTCTTGACAACTGTGTGTACAAGTGCCCCAAGAAACCTGTGGATGCCTGTCTAATGTGAACTTGTTAGTGACAGCAATAAGCCAAGTATAATTCATTCATGCATCATTCAAAATATGTCCAGTTTTACCCATGGTAAGGCCTGGAGATTACACAGGAATGCTACGATTAGAAGTGTCAGTTTGTCACAAGTGGTATTTTCTTCAAGGTTCACTGCACCATGTAACATGAAGCCATGCTTACGAAGATTTCAGATTCTGTTGCACTAAAATACACCATGATAGAGCATCTGTACACATGCACAGTTTTGTCTTCCCCAAATTGATCATTTGGGAAATATTAGCTCACTGAGTCATATGAATCTTCTAAACACGTGCCCATCTCATTACACAATGCTCCAAACAAAGCCATGCTTTTGTCGAAGCCACCAACAGTTTCACCAAGAAAATCACCAGGTGTCAGGATGCTGCCATGCTCAAGGCGGCAGATGTGTCTTTTCCAAATTCCTATTTCATTACAGGCTGGTTGCTTTCCAAACAATCAAACATTGTTGGTTGTTTTCCTTAAAGTGACACACTCCATTAACTTTGAGAACATGACAGCCAAATATCCAAGCCTGAATAAGCACAGCTTATACTTTTAAGATCTGTTGCTACAGAGGACGAAGAATACAGAAGAGGTCCATGACCAAATTTAGATACCCCATACGAAGAACACTCTGCCAGCAGTGTTGCTGGTGAGCTGGATGGGAGCAGTATGGACTTACGGGAGACTATGGTGGTTTCCAGGAAGGACAATGAAGACCCTGAATGAGGACAAAGGCTTGGGTGCAGGGAGCACACTGATAGAAAATAGTAGAGTCCAAGCTTGCTCCCAGCTTCTACCATTACGTGACTGTGAGATGGAGAACTTAGAATGAACAGCTTGGGAGTACAACACACAAAGATCCTTTGGTTATGTCCATGTTGAGGCTGTCCATGAACAAAAACTAGAATTAACTGATTTCGTGACTATTAAGAGGTGTGTGTGTGTGTGTGTGTGTGTGTGTGTGTGTGTGTGTGTGTGTGCGTGTGAGCATGCGTGCATATGCGAGTATAACTAAAGCCAGAGGAAAGATAGAATT
The DNA here is from genome assembly GCF_004664715.2 of Peromyscus leucopus. Lineage (NCBI taxonomy): Eukaryota > Metazoa > Chordata > Mammalia > Rodentia > Cricetidae > Peromyscus > Peromyscus leucopus. Next base: position 41,740,531 of record NC_051069.1, on the reverse strand, counting down.
TTGGGGAATTAGTCTAGACCCAGAGCTTAGCATACTTACTATCAGGTTTTAGAGAAGAGACAGAGGAAAAGAAGTCTACAAAGAAGTCAGTAAAGGAAGAATTATAAAACAGAAGCACCAGGAACCGTCCCCAGGGGTGGAAAGGTCCAACTAGGATGTAAGCAGGGGAGGGGGGGAAAGGGGGGGAGTGAGCCAGGCGTGATGATCAGGAGAATCTTGCAGCCTGACTGACTAGCAGCCAGAGTGCTTCTTTATTTTTACAGAATTTAGTAAGCAGGGATAGATTCACCTTGTTCCAAAACATAGTTCATATCATTTTTGGTTTGGGACATGTGTTTCATTTCCTCTTGCTCATCTTTTAGTCATCATTGGTAAGTTATGACAGAACAGATTTATCATTTCTAATTATTTTCCCTCAAGTTTTGATATCATTGATAAACGGAGTTATCATTTTTACTCATTATCCCTATAACCCAATTTTTAAGAATCTAAAGGCATATGACAGCCTGTTCCCAGGCTGGTAGCTTTGGTTGCTTCAAGGATGCTAGGCCAAAACAAAATTTCCAAGCCAGCCCAGGCAGACTACCATATCCCAAGCAGTGTGTTATTAACTTATAATGGTCAGAGTGCTCAACATAAGTCTCAGGCCAAAGCTGCTGCAGTTATTCAAATTCTGGTGTGATATCATGTTTATATTTTATATCTTTATAGAATTTGTCTATCTGTCTAATCCTGCCATTCTGTTGTTGCTTGGTCATATGACATTACAGTGAGTCTGCATGTGCTAACTTTTCTCAGAAAGGGAGGTCCTGACATCTCGTTCTTTTTACCGTCTTTCCACTCGATTCTTTGTTCATCAGTATAAGTCTCTGTATAGGGCAGAGGTAACTTCAGCTGGTCTAACTTGGTTGCTGTATAGCCAGGTAATCGCCTGAGTGTATAGTGGGAAGGGGTTTGCAATGTGATCTGTGGCCACCTCCTCTAGCCCACCAAGTCTTGTTGGCCTTTTTAAGTTTTCTTTGTTTACTTGTTCCTGAGTAAGTATAGGGACAGACGTTTCAAGAATGTCTCACAGCCTTATGAAGAGACCTCTGACTTCTTTATGTGTGTCACAACCTTCAAGATGTAAGGAAGACCTTCAAGTAGATAAGGATAGCTCCCTAAAGTGGGAGGGGTAGTATGTTCAGGTAGAAGCAATACTCCTGGGAGAAGGCATACATGATTCATAAGAAATTTTCCATCCATCCAATATCCCAAATTGTACAAATACTAAAAGTCCCCTCAAGTATGCAACAGGCAGAGATTGAAGCCAAAGGTGGCATGGCGGTCATCATGTGGCTCAGCTTTGCTGGATCTTTGTCAAGCAGCTGTGCCGGCTTTATGACTTTTGCCATTCCCATCAGATATGGCTGTGCCACTGTGCCACAGAAGGGAACCATGGCACATAGTATCATGGGGTGCCCAGCATTCCCAGAACAGGAAGGTTCATGCCAGCAAATGTGGCAGAGACCTAAGAATTAAAAGAAGTCCACACTAAATCTTGTTGCATTAATGAAACCATTGGATATGGTGACTGAAGACCCTGTAAACCTTTGTCACAGTGGCTTTGTCTTAATATTGATTATGGACACAAGCCTGGCCGCTGTGTATGGATAAAGAATGAGTGGGAAAGTGAGTGTGATTTTTTTTTCCCCAAGGAACTTCTGCGACATCAAATGAAGTAAGAGAGAGAAACTGTGAGCTTGCAAGTATAGTGAGACTCCCAGGCATCTCCCCCAGACACAGCTGCAAGGACACCCTGTGGGCACAGCAATAGTGGTCTGCAGAAGCATCTTATCCCCTCTTGTCTACATGCCCAGACTGTGCCAGTCTTCCCTCTCTGGCTGGCTGAGCACCCTTAACTTGGAGGGTTCTGTAGACATCCATCATTCTCCAGCTTCCTCTGCTCCAGGCTCACTATCCAGTTGCAAATTCCTCCCTCACCCCGATAGTCTAAAAGTTCTAGGATGGGAGGTACTGTGTCTTTCCTGTGCATCACCTGTACCTCAGTCACAGAAAAGCTCATGACTTATGTGGGAACAAATGAGCAGCGGTTGTATTCTAGGTGGCTTTCATGCCAACTCTGCTGGAGAAAGACGACTCTGAAATGGATCAGGAGTCACATTAGGTGACTTACAGGTTCTCTCCAGAGTTGAATTTTCTCTAGCTGCAAGCAGCCTGCAGCCTTGGAGGCTGTGCAGACTACCTCATAATAACCATCTATTAAAACTTCAAAGGAAGAAAAATTAAAAACATGACTAGGGCTAATTGCTGGCTGCCACAAATTGGTTCCTGGGTATTATAAATGGTTTAATGGTTGGTCTAGATACCATTGCGATAGGTTGGTGCCATATATAAATAGGAACTCAGAGATGCAGAGATAACTGAGACCAGGCTGTGACCTCACCAAGTCATGTCTTCATGGCCCAAAGGGGAGGATTTTACATGTCTGTGTGTTTGGCATAATTATCTGTCACAAAGTAGCCAAATAAAAGACTCTTGTTTAACAATTCTTTCACCTGAAGACAAAGAATCTGGGTAAAAGAGACCCAATGATTACTTACTATCCTGAGCAAGAATCAGGATGCCTGGGAGCCAGACCTGGTTCCAAAGCAGCCAGCTCTGTGCCCACAGGGCAGTTACATTACCTGTCTCTGCTACTCAGTGAAGGATGATATAAGACTTGGGCTCATGCATCCACTTATTCATTTACTTAATGCATATGTATCAGGCACCTACCATATTCCTGGCACCGTGGTATGCACTTACCCCAAGAGGAATGCAACAATTGACTATAGTCACCTGTCAGGGTCAGGCAGAAGATTTTCATGTGGCAAACCTGCTAATACACATCAAGGTCCAGTAGGAGCCAGGGAGGAGTCAATAGAACTCAACTGGGAAGAAATGGGTGAAGACTCTAGAGGGGAGATCTTTGGAAGGGCTGGAAATGGTAAATAGGAGTTTCCCAGATGGAGAAGAATGAGGCGCACATCTGTAATCCCAGCACTGGGGAGACAGATGTGGGAGGATCCTGGGGCTTGCTGAATGGCCTGTCCAGCTGAATCAGCATGCTTCAGATCAGTGAGAGACTGTCTGAAAATGTATGGTGGAAAATGACTGAGCAAGACACTCAGCATCGACTTCTGGCTTTGTGGTGTTAAATGGTGCACACATACACACCCAAATCTCCCACACACAAAGGAGGAAAGGTCCACTTTGGTTCATGGTTCTAAACATTCAGTCCACAGCCACTTGGCCTCCCAGCCGCTTGGAAGGCTGTGGTGATACAGTATATCATGGTCTCAGGACATAGCAATGCTGAAGAAAGAGAGAGGTCAGGCTCCCGCCCGAGCTCTCTTCCAGAACACATTCCCAGTGACTTAACTTCCACTGGGTTCCACCTCCTAAAAATTCCACAACTTCTCACTAACGCCAGAGGCTGGCAACTAAGTCTTCAACCCACGAGCCTTTGGGGGCTACACGTGAGATCCAAACTGTAAAACGTTGTCAGAGCACAGGTAACTGGGTGCTTTTCTGGCAGTCCTCACAAATCCTAAGGGAGGGCCTGCGGATTTGCATATTTTGCTGGTGCTGGGTCTACACTAAGGGAGCTACTGGACTGCTGTGTTTTTTTTCTGATGCTTTCATGTCCGGGTCTAATCCAACAGTCAGCACCTCACAGGCTAGATTAGAGGGGTGCTGGCTAGAGGCAGAGAGGCATCCAGGCAGCTCGTAGAAGCTACTAGAAAGAAAAGTGCTGCCCGTTCTCTCAGGACTTGAGATCCTAGTTCATCTTCAGCCCTGCCTTTAGCTCGGTCCTGGTGCCTGGTCTTTTTTTTTTTTTTATCAGATGCCATTTCTTCGTTTGAATTATGAACTGTTTCCTGTTGAAATGCCAATGCACCTGGAAGGGGGCAGCTCTTGAAACTGCTCTCCGCGATTTACAATAGGGTGTTCATTTAATTATGAGATCATTTTCATAAAGAGCCGCAGGAGACGACAGTCATTGTTAATGACCTGGGAGGGTAGGCTCAGTCACACTCCTCCACACCCTGATGGCATGATGTTTTCCAAGTCTCCTCACCTTCCTGAGCCCGGTTTCCTCTGTAGTGAAACTGGGCAAGGACAACACCTCTGTCACCCGGTGTTGTTTTAAGGATTGCATTAAATGAGAGAATGTGAGTGTCGATATATCAAGGGCTGAGCAGAAGACCAAAGCATATCACTAGGTACAAACATATTTACCTCTAGTACTTCTTTTAGCATATTGAAAACTTCCAGAAGACTTGTTTACTCTGTGGGGAATGCTGCTATCTAGAGGTGGAACTCAGGGGGTGTCAGATGGAATAATACATCAGAGTGGAATAATACATCAGGATGCTGATGCTGATTCCGAGTTCGGAGTTGGGTTTTTGGTCTTATTCTCAAGTAACTTTTTGGAAGATTTCTTAGAACATATCAGGGCATGTAAATCTCAGAACCCTTCTCTTGCTGTCAAAGTAAAAATACTCTCTAGACTTGGAGTAATCCCCACCCTCCGAGTGGTCTATATTTGCGCTATTTTCTGTACGTTCAGAAACAGGCACTACTGACCAACGTCGGATGGAACACATCTCATCCCTTTAAACAAACCCGTGTCTAACCAATCCTGGCAACCTTTTCTTAACCCTGGTGTAGCTCTCCGCCGCCTCTGAAATATCGACAGGCCAGGACTAGAGAGCTGCTTTCACTGAGTAGAGTTGAGGTTTTCCTTTCCTTCGGGAGGGCTGCAGGAGGTGTGCCTGGTGTGATCCTGGTGATCTGGAGTGCATTGGCAGGTGTGCCGGGAGCAGCACGCTATCGGCTTACCCACGTGTGAACAATGACCCCGGTGCTGTGGTTACCTTGGGCAGCGTCACTGTCATGGCAGTGGAAGAAAACAGCCCTTTCAATCTCCTCCAAAGAAAAGAGACATCTTCCCACATGTCAGGGAATAATTTCTTAATTACCCTGTGATGTCTGTTCTTCCTGGTGGGTCCTTAAACCAGATTCAGGAGGGTGAAATCTGATTTTTTTTTCCTTCATAATGGGGGGAGGGGCACTCATTAGCAATCGGGTAGGTTTTCAATGCCTTCCTCTGCGGCTGAAGGGGAGGTCTCCTGATCCCCACAGAGGCCTTGGAGGCATGTCTCCCAGGGGAGGGGCAGGGGCTGTTGAGCTGAGGTTGGTCACAACCGCCTGCTAATCCTTGGAGAGTCCTGCTCCTGACTGGAGAGACTCTGGCAGAACTTCTGAATGTTTTCACAAGAAGTTTGCCCGCACTTTCGGCAACCTTTAAATTCCCTTCCAGGTATTTGCTGGGGAGGGGAGAGAGGAGATGTGTTTTGATAGATTCTGAAACCCTAACGAACCCCTCCCACACAGGGGACATTCAGATTGTAGGAGACATGCTGTGGGTTTCAGATCATTTTTCTCTTCCTGTCTCAGCTTTTCACAACAAACCTGGGGGGTAAGGGGAACAGTTGCTGGCTTAAGGGGTGGGGGGAGATGGTCAGGGGAGTGGAGGAAGAGTACCAGGCCTCATCATCTCACAGGCCTCCAGAAGTGGGAGGCCACCTTGCTAGCTCTCCGTCTTCACATGCTTTGCCGCTTTCTGCTCTCACAGCAGGAAAGCAATAGGCAGCCAACCAACGTGAGCCCCGCAAAAGGTTGACATTGGAGAAAGGTGGGGCTTTTCTCCAATCCTACATTATCCCTCACCTCCCTGGCAACATTCAGTAACTCCACAACTATTTATTAAGACCTCTGTGTGTCCCAGGTATCACAATGGGGTATAACAACAAAACACCCTCTCCTCCAGGAGCTTGTATTTTAGAGAGTTTCTATTTAACAGCTTCAGGAATTCCTCTGGCTTAGAATTCTCCAGCAGGGTGCCCCTTCAGACCACTGTTTCCAGGAATATACCTTCATATAAACACTGTCCCTCCTGGTACACACACTCATAAGGCACTCACTCAGGATGCCATGCCCTCTCCTATCTCGCTCACCCTGCTCAGGACACCCATGCAAGCGCACGCAGGCCCTGCCCCGTATCGCACAGTCATCTCAAGCCCAGAGCCCTGTAACTGCTCTGGAGAAGGATTGCTGGGACGCCCCCAGCAAATGTGCGGGCTGCAGAGTCCCAGGTGCTACACCCCTCCGCTCCTGCTCCCGCGGAGCCTCAGAGCTCTCGGCAGGCAGACCAGCGGCCAATGCGACCCTCCCAGGTTCTCTGGCTCACATCTGCCGGGACCTCCCCTTGTCTATATCTCGGCTAGGTCTGGAAAGAGAAGAGCTCTGCGCGCCTGGCCCGGGTTTGGGCACGGTACAGGCAGAAAACAATTACGGAGCTCTTTGGAAACCTGAGTCTGTGGCAGAAACTTGGACTCGGTGGCCTGAAACCAGGCAGATGAGCATTGTAAGGCAGTGCTACTGTCCCTCAGGGCTGATTGATTAGATGTTCCTTCCTCCCAAATCATTTTCAATGCGCTGTTTGTTTATGCCCAATCCTAGCAACCGCCTCCCTCTGTTCTGTTTACAAATGCAGTCCCCAATGCTAGGCTGCAGAGGTCAGCAGGCTCGCCTCTTTCTGCGTTTAACCTCTGGCGAGATTCTGGGCATTTCCCTACCAGACCATATACTATTCCAAGTGACAACATCTGGAGTTGAATTTAGGCTTCCCAACCTACATAACCTTGACGGTCCTTGAACTCAGTGCTCTGGGGAAATCCCCCTCATGCTGCCTACAGGAAGCCGTGCTGGTTCTTGGGAAGGGCTGGGGACAAAGATTAGTTCCTGGACTCAAGGGCAGGGAGACAGAGAACTCTCCCTACAGCAATGTCATGGCTACTTCCTCTGCTGCTTGCTAGGCAGCCATTGAACTCAGCTCCTCCAAGACAACCCTTCATCTGCAGACTAGGAATGACAGTCCTACCTGATGGGCCGTCATGTGGCGCCAGTGAGCCAGTATAGATATAAAACACTCCTGCTTTTCCCTTTCCCATTGTCCTGTGGTAGGGGAGCATTGCCTGTCTGGACACAAGGTTTATTGTATATGTAGGAACTCAGAAAATAGATGTTGCAGGGGATGAGGAAAGAGTCTAGCCTCTTAACTTCCCTTGCAGCCTGAATCTTGAGGAGCCTGGATGGGTCCCTTTTGGAGCAGGTAGGGCTGGACAGAAAGATCTCATGATGTCCACCACATGATACAGAAATAGCTCTCTGTGTCACCCATACTCTGCTCCCAGCTGCTGCTATTCCCCTGTCATTCTTATGACTGCAGGCTGCTTTCAGCCAAGCCACTGGGGACCCGAGTCTGGAAGCAGGAGCTGCAGCAGCACGCCAGTCAACATGCTGAGCCGTCGGTGGCATATGTTGGTGGGAATGTCTCCAGTGCAGAGGAGAACCAACAAAGACATACTCAAGTGGAGATCCTTACTCCTGGCCAGAGCTCCAGCGTCAACAAACCACCGTGTTCCGTGAGGCAATGAAGACGTTCTTGAGTGCTGAGGTCTCTGGGCACAGAAGAAGACAGATTCCTGGACACTGATGTGAAATGGTTGCCCTGTATTTTCTCATCTAGTTCTCACCATATCCTATGTGAGGCAGATGCTGTATGACCTTGTCCCACAGTCAGGGGAACTCGGCCTTGCAGAAGTCAATGGACTCTCTCCAGGGGCCAACTAGTATGTAGCTGAGCCAGAATCCAAAGCCAGGTGTGCAAGACTCGCCTACCCATGCTGTCTGCACGACTGTGCTAGCTGCCTGGGTGTCATGGCCTCCCGTGGCTTTGTTCCTCATTGGGAGAAGGGAAGCAATGTTTATTTTGCTGGCTGAGATGATGAGATCTTTATCTCCCTCAGAAAAGCATGTATTAAATCCCTAATTGTGCGTGGCACTGAGCATGGCATGGAATTATTTTGTATACAGAAATAATTAAGCTAAGTACACAGACAGGGTCTCTGCCCTCTGGGAACATGAGATTCCTAGCACACTGAAGGTTGACCCAAGCAATACATCCACAAAGCCAGAGTTTTGGTACCATTTTCCCAAGGCTGTCACAGCCACAGACTGAACCCCTTTATTAGCAATGAGTGTGCTGGGGTACCAGTATCTTCCAAATCCATTCCCACTTCTAGGAAGGCCTCTTAGGAGGCCAGGCTTGGGAGTAGAAAATGTGTTGGAAGCCTCCTTATAGGATCTGTATGATCTTCACAAGTACTTTAGTTGTCCAGACTTTAGCTTCCCATCCACAGAATGAGACTAATAGCAGCACAACTCTTGGGCCTTACCAAACTTGTTTGGTAAGGGGATGTATGGAAAGTACTTAGCACAGTGACCAGCAGGTGGCCAGTTCTCCATAATTAATGGCTATTCCAGCTGATGACTAGAAAACTAGTCTCTCCCTGCCCCCTCCCCACCCAAAAATGAACATAGGGCCTTTGCTTGAGGCATATTGGGAAGAGGACTTTTGATTGCACGCAACAGAGGTGGGTTCACTGACCTCAGTGCTGTGGCTGTGTGGAGGACCGGCCCTCTGTGCTTTCTATGTGTTGCTTTGAGATGACAAAGGCCTTGGCCTAGGTAGAGCAAATGGCCAAGTGTCTGCCCAGTGGCTGTTTATCCTTAATTCTTCATTCTAGAGAGTTTCGAACCTCTATTCAGTAAAAAAGGACTGGGGAGGGGAGGGGGCCCACAGCCGAGTGGCAGCAGGGCTGGCTACCTGGGACACCTGTGACTCTGGCTGTCCAGTCGACACCAGAGGCTGTTGTAGACTGCTGTCCGTCCAAGCCTTACGTGAGGAGTAAAGGGCAGAGCTGTCAGCCACATCAGGTGAAGTACTTGGTTGCTGAGGGGAGGGCTGTGTGGTTAAGTGGAAGATTCCAGAACATCTTTCTCATCTTCGGTAACTCACTAGATTGCTTACCTGTTTCTTGCTCAGAGTTAGCCAGGGAGTGACCAAGGGCCTTCAGGAACCCAAGGACACATGCTTCAGAAAATCTCTTTGTGTTTCTCCTTGGCAGAGGCCCTGGGCAGCACAGACTTTATGCTTAATGGCCTGTCAGGAAGGAAAACAATCTGCAGAACTACAGGAGAAAAAGAGTAAACTAATAATAAAACCAAACCCAAACATCGCTGCCCTCCCTCCCCTCCACCCAGCCCTTACTTATTTCACTGTCTCTGCAGCCAATTCCCCTCCCAGGCAAATAATATTTATTCCAAGAGGCTCTGACACACCAGTCCAGAACAAGACAATGCTTGATTGTTTCTTCCTGGCCCCCGAGGCGAGCGATGGGCTGGAGCAGCGCAAGCGTGGAAAGGGAAAGGTACTTGCTGCTATTCTCATGAGACCCAGCTCCAGAGCTGTCAAAACAAGCCTGAGACTCACGCGGGGGAGGGTGGCGGGCCAAAGATTAGCGCAGCTACTGCCGGACCAGCTCAGAAAGTTTCACTCTTTCAGCTAAGTTCCTGGCAGCTGTGACCACTTAAACGGCTTTTGCTTCCATTAGAGGGGAGAGTCATTAAGTCAGGGAGCTTAAGGCAAGCTCTAAAGGGCCCGGGAGTCATCGCTCAGTGAAAAGTGCCAATTCATCGTGTGGTAGATAAAACACCTGGAGACTCAAATCAGGGGTGAATTTCTCTAGCTTAGGAGTTGACGGCTGACCCCTTAGTGACCTGGTGTAGAGAAACAGCTCTTGTGTAAGTCAAAGACTCCAGCCCTCCTGCTACAGGAAGATCAAGGTGTAGCCAGATGAGGTGGATTGTCAGCTCTGTGGCTTCTCGGCGGGTGTTCAGTCTACTCAGGCTGAAAGGCCCAGAAGGATCTTATCAACCCAGGCGTGTCTGGACTGAGAATTTGTACGGTCCCAGTTAGAGTTACTTCCTCCTGGATCAGGCGACCACCAACCATCATGAACTGGGACAAGCGAGTCATCTCGTTGGGACTCCGTCCTTTTTTATTCTTCCAACAGTGCCTACTGTTAGATATGTACCAGAGAGCTGAGCCAGCCCCATTGTCTGAACACCAAGATTGCTCACCAGAGCAAAGACCACTTCTTCCTGGACGGTACCCATGAGCCTGTGAAAGGCTGTTGTTTATGCTAACTTTTAACAACGGGCCAAGCAGAAAAGCTATTGTCATCCCCATTTTATGGATGGAGAAACTGAGCTTTGGAAAGAGCAGATGATACCTAGCAAGCATCTCAAAGCCTTGTGCCTTTGCTTCCTGGCACTTATCTTAGGCTGGCCTTGTGCACGCCGCCATAGACAGCTGTAGAAGACAAAGGTAGAACTGGTCTGCCTGGCCCTGATGAGTCTACCTTTTACACTTGTCGGAACCCATTTTACCAGAGGCCTTATACTGAAGGCAGATAAGAGAAAGAGGAGGCTGACCCAAGAGCTTATTTCTCTGTACATTAGATTGTCAGGAGGAACGTAGGAGATGAGAAGGTCCTGGGAGGGTGCATTTTCCCTCAGGGAAGCAAGCACACTCCTTCCTGAAGGCATCTCAGCATACTTGCGATGCTTCCTGGGGCGGAGTGGTGGGGTCAACTGCCCTCTGCTGCACCTGCGTGGAACCATAAGCTTAAATGCTGTAGGACCTGGAGCTGGGACATTTGCCAAGAGAAACTTCAGAAACACATAGCTCTCTGAAACACCAGTGGGCGGCGGGGGTTGGGGGGTGGGGGGGACGACCAACCTCTCTGCTGCATGGTGGAAAGCTAGAATCTGGGAAATATCATCCCTCACAAGAATCATGACAGGACCAAATAAGTCTGACCCTGGCTGGACAACTTGACGTAACCAGTAGTCTGGCTTATCCCGTGTGGGATTACTCAGTCTATAAAAGCTCTATTTATTTGTTAAGGAGGGGCAGATCCATATCCCGTCTGTTGACACCTGGACCGCAGGGGAGAGAGCTCCACCTCCTTGCCCATCCCAGGGCCCTTGCTGAACCACTCCCTGCCCAGCCGACGTGGCTGATGGGAAGAACACCTGGTGGGTGAGTGCTGGGAGAGCCTCCTGTTGGCAGCATCTCCCCTGCCGAGAGCCATGACCATCACTCAGTAGGATAGAAGGCCAAAAGCCCGAGAACACAGTTCCCAACATGTTTCCCTGAGATACTTGCCCCAAGTAGGCCCGGCTGGGACAGTGCCGTCAGACTCCTTGCTCCCAGCAAATGCCTCTTGAAGAATCTCTTGGTTTTTCCAGCGTTTCTTTTTATGGCTGTATTAATTTTGGCTCCAAGAGCAATTAAGCAAAAGATTCCAATTTGAAGTCTTCAGTGACAGGTCTGCATGGGCCCTTGCCCATCCTTTCACCATGGCATCCAGAGGCTGTGCCAGGGCTGAGGGCAGGGACCCTGAGAAGACGAGAGACCTACTGTTTTAAGGGGTGAGAACTCTGCTTCAAGATGGTGGCAAGGCAGTGAATGGCTGGCATTTGGGAGAACAGAGGGTCAGTTCTTAAGATTCAAGGGTTTCATCCTGCTTTGTTATGAGCTGACTGCCTGACCTGCGAACTCAATTTGTCTTTCCAGACCGTAACTTCCTCATTTGAAAAAAACAAAAACAACAGCAATAACAAAAACCAGAAACCCAGTGGTTTTTTAGAAATATATACTCTTTGAAAACTTCATACATGTATACAATCTACCTTGATCTCCCCACCTCTAATCTGAATAGCACTGCCTCTTTTTTTTCAAAGAGAGAAGAAAACCAAAGCACCGATGAACCACATGCAGAATAAGTACTTTGTTTTTCCGTGCTGTGTTGAGAGATTCCGAGTGCTCCACCCCATGCCTGATCATCTTCTTCTCCTGCTACAGTTTCCATGTACACTTGCCACATGGTCCTTTTTCTTCTCAGAGTCATGCAGAAGGTGCCGTCCATCAGCCATAACAGGCTGGGAGCTCTGGGTCTCAATTCTGCTCTCAAGAATTGACTTGCTGAGTGGTTGCAATAAAGACTTGGCTTCTCTGAGCTTCATACACCCAATGGGGTAAATATTCCACCCTGGGAATGCACTGTGAGACGCTTCAATGAATAAAACCAAGAAAAGCACGAAGCAGTTTCACGGTGGAGGTTGCATGTCTTTGGAAGCCAGTGGCCCTTTACTAATAGGCTGCACCCAACGGAATTGTGGTGGTTTTCCAGTTTACATAGAGGCAGGGCCTCCTGGCAGATGCCGGTGACTTCTTCACATGCATTGTGAACTTGGATCAAGACACTCTCTTTTTGGATTAGTCCTGAGCCTGGTTTCAAAGCAGCTGGCTGGGATGGTGGATTGTTTTGCAATGTGCTTCAGTGAGCTTTTTACAACCTCGCTCATCAGGCCTTGGGGACTCTGCAAGGATACTGAGCTGCGGGCTGCTGAGTCACGAAGGTAGAAGCCCGTTACCTGCCAAACATGGCTTTCCTGGCCCCACCTTTCCGGTGTGATTAGCCCCAAAGGATTAATCCGAGAGCCCCTCTTTCATCCTCCATCTACACTCTTTCCTCTTTCTCTGCCCCTCACCTGGGTGATTTTACTCTTCAGGTGGGAGCTTGAGCTAAAGGGAAGGACCTAACATTAGCCTTCTTAGTCTCCAAGGCTTTTTCCCCTAAAGCAGTGGTTCTCAACCTTTCTAGTGCTGCATCCCTTTAAAACAGTTCCTCATGTTGGGGTGACCCCCAACTATCACATTATTATTATTTTTTTTGCTACTGCATAACTGTAATTTTTGCTACTGTTGTGAAACATAATGTAAATATTTAATATGCAGGATATCTGATATTCAACCCATTGGGGGGTCATGACTCACAGGTTGAGAACCACTGCCCTAAAACAAGTCAGATGAAAATCTGATAACTCTAGAGGTGAAGGGTTTCATTTTGCACAACATACTCAAAATGGGCCTGGAAATGAAGAGAGAGGACCCTCCGAACTATCAGGGCTTCTTGTACATTTCTGAATCTGTCATATTCTCTTAGGATTCTATGGCTTTGAGTTGCTGTTTCCTCTGGTCAGAATCAATCTTACCCAATTACAAACCTGCAAGCTGTAATAACTATCTGCCTACAAGAGCTGCACACTAATGAAATAGTGGCGCCAATGTCAGGGGAGTAACCAACCACTTTTTAAGAACTGGATTCAAGGCCCACTCCATGAAATGGAACCCACAGCTGATACTGTTAAGGAGCCTAAAAACCTGAGACTAGATAAGTTGTGGGCCCAGGGGAAAACTTACTACTATTATTCTGATAAATGAAAATATCAGTAAAGCAACTCACAATGACATATTTCTATATCCATAGATCAACTCTCAGCAGAAAACTTCTTCTTGAAGTAGATGGCAATTAACACAGAGACCCACAACTGAAAAATGTTCAGAGAATGAGAGACTTTGCTGTTTTTGTTTGTTTGTTTGTTTCTCAATACAGGGTCTCTCTTTGCAGTCCTGTCTGTCCTGGAACTCACTCTGTAGCCCAGGCTGGCCTCAAACTCAAAGAGATTCACCTGCCTCTGCCTCCTAAGTGCTGGGATTAAAGCGTGCACCACCACCTGGCAAGTGAGAAACTTTGGAGTGTTCAGTCCTGAATGGGACGATTTTACTACCCCCTTCCTCTCAAGACTCAGGGATCTATGCTGAGGAGGGGGTAGGAATCCTGTGAGAGCCAGCAGTGGCTACACATGTAAAGAAGCAGTATTTTTCAGACACAACTGGGGAGGTGCACACAGGGACTCAGAGACCGGGACAGCAGAAGCACAAGACTTGCACAAACTCAAGCCAGTCAAAAACCCCAGCATGAGGGGAAGTGGGCACAGAGTCCCACCATAGCCAATAAGACATTCGCAAATTTTAGCTTCCAGGAGAGGGATAATCAGTTTTCCTCAATGGAGAGACACTGGGTCTGTCAACCACATTCCAGTGTGGGCCCCATGCCCAGGAGAAGATAGATGGTCAATACGAAATAAACCCCATGATTTTCAGTGGCTTTTCTTTCTGTTTCTTTTTCTTTTCTTCCTCTCCCTCTCTCTCTGAAAGAGAGTGAAAGAACATAAAGTTAAGTAGGTAGGATGGGAGAAGACTCTGGGAAGAGTTAGGAGATAGGAAAGAATATGATAAATATTGTACGATGCTCTCAAAGAATAAATAAAAAAATTTTGAAGAAAAAATAAACTTCCCTCTTTGTATGACTAGTTAGTTCTTCTCTCCTCTTTAAGGATCATCTCTTTATTAGTTATTTTTCTCATTACTGTGATGAAATACCAACTTAAGAAAGGAAAAGTTTGTTTTGGTTCAGCTTGAGGGCATGGTCTGTCACAGAGGGGGATGCCATGGCAGTGGGAGTGTGAAGTCACATGACGTTCACCTCAGGGATCAGAGAGGATAAAGGTGACTGCTCATCTTGATTTCTTTTAAATTCAGGACCCCCATGGAATGGTGCCACCCACATTCACAGTCACCTTCCCTCACAGACACTCCCAGAGGTATGTTTCCTTGGTGATTCTAAATCCAGTGATGATGACAAGGAAGACCACCTCTTTTAGGAAATGTGGTCCTTATCCAATAAGTATTAATGAAACATCTACTTCACAATAGGCACAATTCTCAAAGTTGGTAAACAAAACAACACAAAAATCACAGCCTCCATAGAGATTATAGAGAAGCTGGGCAGACAGAACACATGCATACACGTGTATGATGTTACATTCAATGACAAAAATAAATCCAAAGAGACACATGGAGATTGAATAGAGAATAGAGGGTAGAGTTTGGGTCTAGGAAGACCCAAAAGCAACATCCAAGCAGAGACCGGAGCAAAATTAGGGAGTAAGTCATCTGGATGTTCAAGCACTTCCTGTGGAAATGGATTTGATGTATTAGGAAGATGAAGGAGACGACTGGAGTTGGAGGTGAAAGAAGAAAAAAATCCCGGAAGTGATGGAGACACGATCACAAGATCACATGATACGGGGCCTTGTAGGCCCCATAAGGACTTCGATGTTTACTGGGAAGCCACTGGGTATTTTCAAACAGAGGAAGACATGACTAGTCTCCAGTTTCAGTGACATCTCTGTTGTTACAGAAAGAATGGACTGTAGGGCATAAGAGTGGAGGCAACTTCCTTCAGTCAGTCAGTCAGTCAGTCAGTCAGTCAGTCAGTCATTAGTCAGACTGAAGAACATGGCGCCTTGGACTAGGGCAGGAGCTTGGAAATAAAGAGGAGCTGTCAGATTTGTAAATAGTCATGACCTATCTATGGCTAAGCACATACAGTCACTTATTCTCAACTCTTTAACCGTTTATTAATCTCTGCATTATTCATTGCCCAATTATAAAAGAAGCTTCTTTGGCAAGATAGAGAGCAGCACAAATACACGTGTATAAGCACAAATATTTGGAAAGCTATCTGACAACATGACCATTTAACAAACAACAGTCTCTGTCCCACCTCCCAGACATGGGCTTTTGACCAGGTTTATAGTACCAGGCATGAACTCCCTCCTGTGGAACAGGCTTAAAATCCAATCAGAAAACAGTTGGTTGCCTCCATAACCATCTTGCCATGGTTATATCAGCAGGCATATCCCGCTTGGTAAGTGAGTATTGTAGCATTCAGGAGACAATTCTAGATTAGATCTTTTCTCCCCAAGAAGCCTGCATATCCCATTTCTTCCCCAACCCAAGGCTCTGGGAACATCTTGGAAGGGAGTAGAAAGAATGGAAGAGGCAGAGGGTAGAGAACATAGTTGTGAAATTCTGTCTTCTGAACATGGCACACATGTCCATGGTACACATGAGCTCATAGCAGTTCTGTTACCTACACAAGATCTGCACAAGAGGAAGCCAGTCAAAATCCCGGCAGAAATGGGGTGGGGGAGGAAATGCCAGGGCTGTACTCCTAGAGAAGAGAAGTGACAGCTGATGGCTGCTGAGGGAGGGTCACTTTTCTTTGAGGGTGTGGCTACTGACAGGTTGCCTATGCTATGGTGAAGTGCATATGGGCAGCATTAATTGGACTTAGTGGGTTTCTTTTTTTTAAGGACATGAAGTTGGAAGGACAATATATTTGATATTCCTTGGGAGACTTGGAGGGAGGTAGTAGGGGATGGATATAATAAAAATACACTGTATGTATGTACAGAATCTTCAAAGAATAAATAAAAATAAATATTTTTAAAATTTTTGAAATATTTGAAATTAGAGCCAACAGGACTTCCTATGAGCTATAGGAGAAACTGATGCACCACGGGCCCGAGTTAGCTGAGATAAGGAAGTTGGGGTGAAGAAAGATCATGAATTGTGTTTTGGACAGGCTAAGTCTAGAGTGGGCAAGTGAGAAAGCCAGGCTGGCACTCAGGGTCAGAAGTGGAGAGAGGATGTGTTGGTGTGTAGGGTACCTTTAAATAATAAGGGGTGTACAGTGCAACTTAGATCAGTAAACCACTCCAAAGATGGAGACCGGGAGATCTTCAGCACTTAGAGGTTCAGGGAATCGAGCTGCTGTTGAGAAGGAGACAGGGAGATCAACAAATGAGGTGGGGAGGGGGTGCCCTGGGAGTCCAGTGAAGACAGCGTCCCTCTAAGAGCACAGTGGACTGTCATGTGGGGAAGTGAGATGGCTCAGTGAATAAATGTGCCTGAGACTCATGATGGAAAGAAATAACCAACTTCTGCAAATTGTCCTCTGACCTCCCCAGGCATGGCGTGACATGTGTGTGCCCCTTTCCATATACATATACACTAAATAAATTTAATTAAAAATATTTTCTAAACTATGGCCTATAATGCTACCTATATGTTTTCATATATTTTCAGGGCTGACTGCTGTTTGGCACTGTACAGCTAACTGGTGTGTTCTTTCCTCAAGGCTACATCTTCTATTCCCAGCAGCTGCCTATATTTCTTTGTATAGGAATGAGGCCTTATGGGACTGAACATGTTAGATTTAGGAATATATATGTATATATACGTTCATACACACATATGTGTGTATATATATATACACACACACATATGTTATATATGTATAATAACAATTGTTTTTTAAAAAGCGGCCATGAATTTTAAAGAGATTGGAGAGGGATCTATGGGAGCATATAGAGGGAGGAAGGGGGAGGGAGAAATGTAATTATATTATAATGTCAAAAAAAAAAGTGTGGCCTGTAGGCCAAAGACAGAACAGATCACTGAATATGAATACTCGGAGCCCACTGGTGATCTCACCAAGCTTTAGAGGATCAAGAGGAGACCAGAAAGGAGAAACAAACGTTCGTATAACAACTCTTCTGAGGATTTTTCTAGAAAAGTGATTAGAGATGTGGGTCACTAGATGGAGGAAAATGTGGGTTAAATCATTTCTTAGGAAATTCCACGGGCTAGCAGGATAAGGGGCTGTGGAGTCCACTGCCACGTGTTTTATGAAGAGCTTTGCCTGGGCCAGAAGAGGGGCATGAGGCATGGTTTTCGTCTTTTCCCATCATGCCTTGCCCAAGGACACACATCCCAGTCTGCCTTCTTTTTCCACTCGGTTGTAAGAGGTGTGTTTACTTTTTGTTAGTTTTGTTATCTCCTGCAGGCCACCGATCCCTTCAGTACGTAAAAGACCAAGGAGAGTTCCTTTCGTGTGCCCATCTAGCATGGTATGACAGCTGTTTTCTAGAAGACATTTGACTGTATAAACCATCAATAAAGTCATAACGTGAACTTGTAATGATTAGATGGCGAGGTGACAACACTTCCATGGAAGTCACAATCCAGTTCCTAAGTATTTACAATAATAGATCAATAAGGATGTAGCATCAGGAACTACTTACCGTCTAAGTTTCTGGAGACTATTTCCAAGCTATTGACTTTCCATGAATGTTCCAGAAATAGCTAGCACTCTTCCAAGTATGGCTCAGCCTATGATGGAGGATATGGATTCTGCCACAGGGAAAATCAGATTTCCATACTTGACAAGTATAACGACTGAGAATTTAATCAAGCATGTGATCAGGAGTTATAAAGTCCAGGTAAGCTCTAATAGACCACAGTAGTAATCGACAGCCTTGGTGCAGTAAGAGGCATCATTATAATGGGGATGCTCAGCTCAGGGTGAAGCTGGTCAGGGATGGTGTTTACCTGGTAAATATACAGTTTGTTTCCCTTTAGACCTTTTGTATGAGCAGACAGACTCCCTTTACATCTTAGGAGTATTAAAAAAAAAAAAGACAGTACGTGTGTATTAAAACTCCTACTTTGCTATTTTCAGGCTCTGAGCAGGCTACTTCTGCTAGCTTTAGTGTCTTTGTATATAAAATGAGAGTGATAGCCCAAGCTTCATAGGGTTATTAAGATTAGTGTGGAATTCAATTTAGACATGAATGTGAACGACCTGCCAGAAAACAACCCATGACAGCAATTAGAATAATGGGCAGACCTAGTAGTGACAGAAAAGTTGTTGGTGCTGGTAGTGATGGGTTTCTGTGCCAAGGGACAGGACAAGAGGGACTTTCCTTGTTAGCAGTGGTATCTGCAGTTTGAAGCAGGTTGTTGGCAATCCAAATCATTTATTTATATTGGATTGCAGGCATTCATTTAATAATTTGCAGAAAGGATTGGAAGTTCCATGGAAGAACCCTGATCTTGCCAGGCGGTGGTGGTGCATACCTTTAATCCCAGCACTCGGGAGGCAAAGGCAGGTGGATCTCTGTGAGTTTGAGACCAGCCTGGTCTACAATCTACAAAGTAAGTTCCAGGACAGCCAGGGCTGTTACACAGAGAAACTCTGTCTCAAAACCCAAACCCAAAACCAACCAACCAATCAAACAAACAAAAAACCCTGCTCTCAGGGCATTTATGTTCTAATGAGATCTAGAAACAGTCTGGATCCTGGCAGATATAGCCCAGCTCTTTTGAAGTGTCCATCCTCACTGCTTTAAGCCCCCATACAATCACCAGCCATCCTGCTAAGATAAGAATAAACTGAGGCAACAATCACTCTCCCATAGATATGAATCAGCTGCAAGGGCCTTTTTCCCTCCGGTCAGACTAGCTTATAAGAGCGCTCCTCACCCCCATCCCCAAGCCTACTATTTTTCTTGGGTGGGAGGGGATTGTTTCTTCATTAAGTAAGTTAAGAGGTACTACCTCTCTTCCCTGCACTTCATTCAGAGCAGATTGAGAACCACTGCACCCCTTAGGAATAAATGTGCAAACTTGGAACAAAAGTGCCATTGGCCTCCGTGCCCTGCTTTGTCTAACTACTTAGAAGATGGATGGATGGGGGAAACCTAGGAGCTCAGGCTCCTGAGGTTGGCGATGAAAAGGCAGCCAGGGGACAAGGACAAAGATGTGAACTTGGAAGTTGGGCTCCTTTTGAAGTTCCTGCTCCTGGAACTAGGTCACAGAGCTATTTAATAAGAAATAAGCCCCGTGCTTGCAGGGAGTGCCACCCAGGTGTTTCTTCCTTCGGGTCTCAACTGTGCTTATGCCCTGGCTGTCACTGTGAGCAGGCTACAAAAGCTGGTCTTGTCAAGTACGGACAGTGATGAGATGGCACAAACCAGTTTGGCACCAAGGTGAACCCTTCACCTAAAACTCAACTCAACCCCAGGGATTTTTGAGCTGTCGAAGAAACGAGTGATGCGTTCCTTGCTTCATCAGGCCCCAGTGAGCTCCCTTGGGGCTAACTGAGGAAGAAAGGCCAGTCACTTATCTCTCTCTGTGCAATGTGTGCATTTCCCAGAGCAACAGTCCGTCCTCCAAATAAATGTCTAACCAAGGAGAAATCGTTTCTCTGTTTTGTAAAACACTGGTCCCACCAGTTTAGTCATTCTGCAATCTCCACAAGGGAAACAGAAAACACGGTGGATTTGTGTGCATGTGTTAAACTAAATCAAACTATGTCTTTGCTAGCTGCCATTTATTCCCAGTGTGCAGTGGGAACCGCTAGACGCTCAGAGCAAGTCTGTCCCAGTAGCTGTGAAGGAGCAATCTCAGTTCTTTCTCCTGACACCCACAGCACTTGGAGCAGGCAGGTGCACCCTTAGCTGAACACCAATATAATTAGAGACTTAGCGAGTTCTTTATGTTTTACTAACTCTTAAGTCAACAGGCTGCTACTCATTCGCTGGCACATCTCCTCTGAAGTGGTAATTGCTACTCTTCCCACAGGTAAGCATTTTTTTTTTTTTTTAGAAATAAATGATTCAATATTGAACATCTTTAGTCAGCCAAAGAATACTTCAAGCCTTTAACCCAACTTGATTCTAAAGGAAACTGCAAATTAGCCTTCTCAGAATAACAAAAAAAGATAGTATACAAAATTAAGATAACTATCATCCTTGATCTAAAAAGGGTTTTTTTGGGAGGGGGTGGGGGGAGATAGCATTTTCTTACAAGTGGTGGCATTACTGGGTAATGAGCAAGACCACGAGCTCAGAATCAGACAGACTCGGATGTGGGTCCTGTTCATTGCTGACGTCTAGCTTGTTAGTTTGTATTTTCTTCTTGTTTTTAAATGTATTTAGTCTGAGTGTAAAATAGCCAGTTTCATTATAGAAATGTCATCGTATATATCACTGTACTTGGCTCATGTTTCTCCACCACTACCCCACTTGCCGGTCGGCTTGCTTCCTCTGGTCTCTTCTCTTCTCGATCTAGATACATTTATGTCTAGATTCCACACAGGAGAGAAGACATGGTCTGTCTTCCTTCCCTATTACACTCTCTTGTTCCCCGTCTTCTTTAGAGCTCTTGCTCCTACTTTACAGCTCTCTCTCTACTTTCATGTCGTATGTATAAACATGTATGTCACACGCATAATACATATGTTACACATATGAGAGAAAACATGGTATTTGTCTTTTTTGTGTCTGACTTATTTTTTTTAATATTATGATCTTCAGTTCAATCTGTTTTTCCAGCAAATAGCATGATTTTATTTTTATCTTTATGCCTGAATAACACTCTATTGTATTTCTATATCACATTTTGCTTATCAGTTCATCTAACTATGGACATGTAGACTGGTTTCATCTCTGAGCCATTGTGAGCATCATGGTGGTTAACATGAATGTGAAACTGTCTATGGGATTCTGACTTAAGATTCCTGTAGCTATAACCCTGGAAGTAATATAGATGGGTCATATGGTACCTGTATTTCAGTTTTTATTTGAGGAATCTCCACGCTGATTTTTATAATGGGTTCTTTATTGATTTGATCTGCATCCTCATCAACATTTGCTGTCATTTGTTTAATTGATGGCAGCCATTCTGACTTGGGTGAGATGGAATTTCACTGTTTTTCATTTACATTTCCCGGATGGCTAAGGATGTTGAACTCCCACCCTCCAAATATTTATCGTCCATTCACACTTTGTCTTCTGAAAACTGTTGTCCACACAGGGGCTTACAGAGACAGACAACAGTGAGAAGAGGAATCCAGAGCTAGAGCACTGTCTGAGCTCTTATAGTCTCTAGTGGCTAAGGCGGGATTAGGTCTTTTCTGTTTCTTGGATTGGACCTGGCAAGATCTCCCCTCTGTGTCTTCAGGGAAGTCTCCTGGTGGGCATGAGAGTTCCTGGTGCCACACCCACTTCTCTGAGGCAGGGGAGATGCTTTAAAGAACCTGTTTCGGGTTTGTAATGTGTAAGAAGTGCAGGCTTGTGCCTGTGTGGTCTTTTTAAGTGACAGCAGGGATTTGATTGGATGAGGCACGGGCAGGTAATCTGAAATTCCCGTGGAGGAAAAGCTCACTGGCTGGAATAAGCCCACCAAAAGAACATTTCTTTTGGACCAGAACTGGGAAGCAAGCCAGCTTAGATAAAAAGTGAAAATAATTTGAGATCAGCCTGATCCAGTCCAGGGCCTCTTTCCCTAGCTAGCTACCTGTTTAAGAATTAACTATTTCCTTTCTCCCCACAGTCATCACTGAAAATGTTAGCATGAGCTGCTAAGCTGGAGATCCTTAGCATCAGTAATGATTCATACTGCCACGTTGTTAAGAATAAGATCTAGAAAAGCTAAAAATATTGTAGGATTCCACTTATATTACATTCCCAGATTGAACAAATCCATAGAGACACAAAGTAGATTGTACTGATGGGCTAAGGGAATAGAAATGTCTGGCAGTGGGAACAGGAGTGTTGGAGTGATGAAAATATTCTAAAATTGACTTCAGTAATAATTGCATAACTCTTTGAGTAAAATATAAAATTGTGAATTATTCACTTTAGATGAGTGAGTCATATGAGACATGAGTTATATCTCAATAAAGCTATTGTAATTCACATTTTACCCTGCACAAGTCATTCATTACAGTATATCATTCACTAGTTCAACTTCATTTATTACTTAGTTGACTTTATACTAACCCATGGTTTGTGCTTCTCCACAGCCAAGAAAACTGAAGACACACTGAACAACTAACCACAGCTCATAAAAATTAGCATGTGCAGAGTCAGGTTTGTTACTTATTAATTGACTATTTGGATCTTAGGGCCCCAGAACTGGACTAGTAATCACTTGGGGCATGGCATATTATCCCCACTGATCCATCAAAAGCTATCTGTGAAAGTTAATATTAGCTCAACTTGATAGGCGTAGAATCATCTAGACGATAACAACCATTATAGAAGACAAG
The DNA here is from genome assembly GCF_004664715.2 of Peromyscus leucopus. NCBI lineage: Eukaryota > Metazoa > Chordata > Mammalia > Rodentia > Cricetidae > Peromyscus > Peromyscus leucopus. The sequence goes on along the minus strand of NC_051069.1, from coordinate 41,717,861 downwards.
CCATTGGGCATGTCCATGAAAGCCTCTAGATTAGGTTAACTGAAATAGGAAGGCCAATCCTAAATGTGGACAGCATCCTTCCATGGGCTGAGGTCCTGGACTGAACAAAAAGTTTGAGAAAGCCAGCTGGGCATCGGCACTCACGGATCGCTACTTCCTGCTGTGGATGCAGGGTAGCCGGCTGCCTCATGTTCTTTCACCAGCACCTTCCCGCCATGGTGGACTGGACCCTCAGACTTCAGAACAAAATTAACTATAAATTAATAGTTATAAATTCTTTTTGCCAGGCATTTTGTTACAGAGATGTGAAAAGCAATATGCCACATTTTACATTATTTTATGTATGTATGTATACCAAATAGCATAACACTTCTATCCCATTGTCCAAACCCAAACTAGAATATTACAGGCACCTTCAACCCTCTGTGTTTTCATATGATACCATCTTTTGCCCAGAGACAACCACTTCCCTGACTATCACACTGAACATATCTCTACCTTGTACGGCCTGTGTGTGCCTAAATTGTGCATTATTTAGCTTTACTTAGTTTAATTTTAATTTTGCATCATTTTCAAATTTTATGAAAGGTACAATGTGCTGTAGGAAGTCTTCTGGAACATGCCTTCCTTCATTCAATTTGATGCTAGAGTCATCCCTGTGAAGGCGTCTAATTGCAGCTCTTTTTTTTCAGAGTGTAAAATATTCCTTTTAGCAAGTGTACTTATATTTCTCTGTCTAGCCTCTCTTCTGTGGCATGTAGACTGCTTCTGTAAGGGTTTTCTTTCTATTTTGGAAAGTTCAGTTATGATTATTTTTGTATCAGTCTCCTTGCATGGTGCACTCTGGATGGGACAGACAGCAAGGGCTTCCTTCCAGACCCGGGATTAGACACAAACCACACCCAAACTCACAGAGAGAACCTTTATTAAGCAGGGAAGAGAAGTTAAAGTGGCTGCTTTCTGACTCAGGGAGAAAAAAACAGCAGCAAACGACCTTGCAGGTGTCATTCTTAAGAAGAGAAAAAGGGGAGGTCTGTGTTAGAATGGGCTGGGATTTGGTACTAAAGGAGCTAGAGGATTAGGGAGACAAGGGGCAGGGCTATTTGTCCCAATGGGACAAAGGACTGCCTCTGGATGGAGAGGAGACAGGCATGGCATGTAGGCAAATGGCGGTTTATAAAGGTAAAGGAGAAACCCGGTGTTAGGATGAGGTGTTTCATTTTAACTGGGCGTGTTAATTAGGTGAGCCAAAGGGGGCTTCTGACCGCTGGACTTTGGTAGTCAGCCACTTTGGAGAAAGTGGCCAAATAAGGGAATAGGTCTTGGTGGCTAGCTTTAGGAAGGGAACCTGATGGGTTTTAGCCATGCAGAGGGAATAGGGGAGAAGGGAAGCCCTGCCAGAGCCACATGCTTGAGTGGGCTGGTGTCTTCACGCTCAGCTCTCCTGGAGTGTCTATTTTGAGGGTACCTTTTGAACCCACTGAGCATGCACATAGTTAGTCGTAAAAGACAAACTGTTTCCCATTTTCTTGCCCACTTAGGTCAAGAGCCTGTTAATTTCCAACATTTGGTATTATCAGATTTCTAGGACTTGTCCATTAGTGGATATACACCAGCTTTGCTTGATGAAAGGGAATCTTTATAATAACTGATGAAGTGAACATCATTTTACATTTATTGGTCATATGTGTCTCATTCTCTATGAATGTTTCTTTCTGGGTTTTACCCATTTTCTATCAAGGTGAGTGGCTTTCTTGTTTATAAACACACACACACACACACACACAATTTTTATTTTATGTGTATTAGTGGTTTTAAATTTTAGATTTTATTTTATGTGTATGGTTTTTTTACATATATGTATGTATACCACATGTATTCTTGATGCCCAGGGGCCCATTTGGATCCATTGAAACTTCAATTATAGGTAGTTATGAACCATCACATAGGTTCTGGGAATTGAACCTGGGTCCTCTGCAAGAACATGTGCTCTTAACAGCTAAGCCATCTCTCCAGTCCCCATACTTTATATGCATTTTTGAAGCTAATATATTAGCTATATTTATTTGAAATATTTCCCAAAGTTTGTAGTTTATGTATCAGTTTACTTTTATGAAGAAAAATCTGAGTTTTTTTAATTAAAAAATTTTTTTCTTTCCTTTTACATTCTCCTTCCCTACCCTTCTCCCACTCTCCCCCATCTCCCCCTATTCTACCTCCATATCCTCCTCATAGAGGGTAAGACCTCCCCTGGGTAGTCAACACAGGCTGGCATACCAAGTTGTAGCCAGATATAGCCTCTCTCCACTGCATCATGGCTGAGTAAGACATCGAACCACAGAATATGGGCTCTAAAAAGCCAGTTCTTGTACCTGGGATAAGTCCTGGTCCTGTTGCCAGGGGACCCACAAACACATCAAGCCATGCAACTTTCACCCACATTCAGAGGGCCTAGGTCAGTCCCATGCAGGCTCCCCAGCTGTCAGTAAGAGTCTATGAGCTCCCACTAGCTTGGGTCAGCTATCTCTGTGGTTTTCCCCATCATGATCTTGACCCCCTTTGTTCCTACAATCCTCCCTCCCTCTCCTCAACTTAACTCCAGGATCTTGGTCAAGTGCTTGGCTGTGGGTCTCTGCATCTGCTTCCATTAGTCACTGGATGTAGGTTTGTGTTTCAGGTTACCTCACTCAGGAAGATTTTTTTTCTAATTCCACCCATTTGCCTACAAATTTCTTGATGACATTGTTTTTTACTGCTGCATAATACTCCATTGTGTAAATGTACCACGTTTTCTTTATCTATTCTTTGGTTGAAGGGTATTAGGTTGTTTCCAGGTTCTGGCTATTACGAATAATGCTGCTATGAAAATAGTTGAGCAAATGTCCTTGTGGTGTGGTTGAACATCTTTTGGAGTGGTATTGCTGGGTCTTGAGGTAGGTTGATTCCCAATTTTCTGAGATATCGCCATACTGATTTCCAGAGTGGCTGTACAAGATTGCATTCCCACCTGCAGTGGAGGAGTGTTCTCTTTGCTCCACATCCTCTCCAACATAAGCTGTCATCAGTGTTTTTGATCTTAGTCATTCTCGCAGGTGTAAGATGGTCTTTCAGAGTTGTTTTGAGTTGCATTTCCCTAATAGCTAAGGATGTTGAACATTTCCTTAGATGTCTTTTGGCCTTTTGAGATTCTCCTGTTGAGAATTCTCTATTTAGCTCTGTAACCCATTTTTTTTAAATTGGATTATTTGATATTTTGATGTCTAGTTTCTTGAGTTCTTTATATATTTTGGAGTTCAGCCCTCTGTCAGATGTGGGGTTGGTAAAGATCTTTTCCCATTCTATAGGCTGTCATTTTGTCTTATTGACAATGTCATTTGTCTTACAGAAGCTTCTCAGTTTCAAGAGGTCCCATTTATTAATTGTTGCTCTCAGTGTCTGTGCTACTGGTGTTATATTTAGGAAGTGGTCTCCTGTGCCAATGTATTCAAGGCTACTTCCTACTTTCTCTTCTATCAGGTTCAGTGTAACTGGATTTATGTTGAGGTCTTTGATACATTTGGACTTGAGTTTTGTGCATGCCAATAAATATGGATCTATTTGCATTCTTCTACATGTAGATATCCAGTTATGCTAGCACCATTTGTTGAAGATGCTTTCTTTTTCTCATTGTATAATTCTGACTTCTTTGTCAAAAATCAGGTGTTTGTAGGTATGTGGATTAATGTCAGGGTCTTTGATTTGATTCCATTGATCAATGTATCTGTTTTTATGCCAATATCAAGCTGTTTTTATTACTTAGTTCTACAGTAGAGCATGAAGTCAGGGATGGTGATGCCTCTGGAAGTTCCTTTATTGTATAGGATTGTTTTGGCTATCCTGAGTTCTTTGTTTTTCCATATGAAGTTGAGTATTGTTCTTTCAAGGTCTGTGAAGAATTGCTTTGGTATTTTGATGGGGATTGCATTGAATCTGTAGATTGCTTTTGGTAAGATTGCTATTTTTACGATGTTGATCCTACCTATCCATGAGCATGGGAGATCTTTGCATTTTATGATATCTTCTTCAATTTCTTTCTTCAAAGACTTAAAAGTTCTTCTCATAAGTCTTTCACTTATTTGGTTAGAGTTACCCCCAAGATATTTTATGTTATTTGTGGATATTGTAAAGGGTGATGTTTCTCTGATTACTTCCTCAGCCCATTTATCATTCATATATAGGAGGGCTACTAATTTTTTTTTTTAGTTAATCTTGTATCCTGCCACATTACTAAAGGTGTTTATCAGCTGTAGGAGTTCCTCAGTAGAATTTTTGGGCTCACTTATATATACTATCATATCATCTGCAAATATTGAAAGTTTGACTTCTTCCTTTCCAATTTGCATCCCCTTGATCTCCTTTTGTTGTCTTATTGCTCTAGCTAGAACTTCAAGTACTATATTGAATAAATATGGAGAGAGTAGACACCCTTGTTTTGTTCCTGATTTTAGTGAATCGCTTTGAGTTTCTCCTCATTTAGTTTGATATTGGCTGTTGGATTGCTGTAAATTGCCTTTATTATGTCTAGGTATGTTCCTTGTATCCCTAATCTCTCCAAGACCTTTATTATGAAGGGGTGTTGGATTTTGTCAAAGGTTTTTTTTTTTCAGCATCTATTGAGATGATCTTGTGGTTTTTTTCTTTCAGTTTGTTTATATGGTGGATTACATTGACAGATTTTCATATGTTGAATCATTTCTGCATCTCTGGGATGAAGTCTACTTCATCATGGTGGATGATTTTTTTTAATGTACTCTTGAATTCAGTTTGCTAGTATTTTATTAAAAATTTTAGCATCCATGTTCATGAGGGAGATTGGTCTGTAATTCTCTTTCCTAGTTCAGTCTTTATGTGGTTTGGGTATCAGGGTAACTATAGCCTTATAAAAAGAGTTTGGCAATGTTACTTCTGTTTCTATTGTTTGGAACAATTTCAGGAGTATTGGTATTAACTCTTCTTTGAAATTCTGGTAGAATTCTGTGCTGAAACCATCTGGCCCTGGGCTTTTTTTTTTTTTTTTTTTTTTTTTTGGTTAGGAGACTTTGGATGACTGCTTTTACTTCCTTAGGGGTTATAGATCTATTTGAATTGTTTACCTGATCTTGATTTAATTTTGGTATGTGGTGCCTGTCCAAAAAATTTTCCATTTCTTTCACATTTTCCAATTTTGTGGAGTACAGGTTTTCAAAGTATGACCTAATGATTTTCTGGATTTCCTCAGTGTCTGTTATTATGTCCCCCTTTTCATTTTTCATTTTGTTAATTTGGATATTCTCCCTCTGCTTTTTGGTTAGTTTGGATAAGGGTTTGTCTATCTTGTTGACTTTCTCAAAGAACCAACTTTTTGTGTCATTGATTCTTTGTATTGTTATCTTTTTTTCTATTTTATTCATTTCAGCCCTTGGTTTGATTATTTCCTGTCATCTACTCCTCCTGGGTGAGTTGCTAGTTTTTGTTCTAGAGCTTTCAGTTCTACTGTTAAATTGCTAACATGAGATTTCTCCAACTTCTTTATGTAGACACTTAGTGCTATGAATTTTCCTTTTACCACTGCTTTCATAGTGTCCCATAAGTTTGGGTATGTTGTGTATTCATTTTCATGGAATTCTAGGAAGTCTTTAATTTCTTTCTTTAGTTCTTCCTTGACCCAGTGGTGATTCAGTTGAACATTACTCAGTTTCCATGAGTTTGTAGGCTTTCTGCATTTTGTATTGTTGCTGAATTCTAAATTTAAGCCATGGTGGTCCAATAAGATGCAGGAGGTTATTCTTTTTTTTTTTTTTTTTTTTTTTGATCTGTTGAGATTTGTCTTGTTACCGAGTATGCGGTCACTTTTGGAGAGGGTTCCATGGGGTGCTGAAAAGAATGTATGTTCTTTTGGGTTTGGGTGAAATGTTCTATAAATGTTTGCTAGGTCCATTTCAGTCATAACATCTGTTAGAGCCATTATTTGTCTCTTATTTGTCTGTTAAGTTTCTATCTATCAGACCTCTCCAGTGGTGAGAGAGGGGTGGTGAAGTCTCTCACTATTAGTGTGTGGGGTTTGATGTGTGATTTGAGCTTTAGTAATGTTTCTTTTACAAATGTAGGTGCCCTTGTCATTGGGGCATAAATGTTCAGAATTGAGACTTCATCTTGATGGACTTTTCCTGTGATAAATATGAAATGCCTTTTTTCATCTCTTTTGATTGATTTTAGTTTGAAGTCTATTTTTTTAGATATTAAGAAAGCTACACCAGCTTGTTTCTTAGGTCCATTTGATTAGAAAGTTTTTTTTCCCAACCCTTTGCTCTGAGGTAGTATCAGCCTTTGAGGTTGAGGTGTGTTTCTTTTATGCAGCAGAAGGATGGGTCCTGTTTTTGTATCCATTCTGCTAGCCAGTGTCTTTTTATAGGCGAATTGAATCCATTGATATTAAGGGATATTAATGACAAGTGATTGTTAATTCCTGTTATTTTTTGGTGGTAATGTGTGTGTGTGTGTGTGTGTGTGTGTGTGTGTGTGTGTGTGTGTGTGTTTCCCTTCTTTGGGATTTGGTGTTGTGAGGTTATCTATTGCTTGTGTTTTGGTGGTTGCAGCTAACTTCCTTGGGTTAGAGTTTTCCTTCTAGTACTTTCTGTAAGGCTGAATTTGTGAATATGTAATGTTTAAATCTGATTTTGTCATGGAATATCTTGCTTTCTCCATCTATGGTGATTAAAAGCTTTACTGGATATAGTAGTCTGGGCTGGCATCTGTGGTCTCTTAGTATCTGCAGAATGTCTGTTCAGGACCTTCTGGCTTTCAGAGTTTCCAATGAGAAATCAGGTGTAATTCTGATAGGTTTGCCTTTATATGTTACTTGACCTTTTTCATTTGCTGCTCTTAATATTCTTTCTTTATTCTGTATGTTTAGTGTTCTGACTATTATGTGGTGAGTGGATTTTTTTGTCCAGTCTATTTGGTGTTCTGTACACTTCTTGTACTTTCATAGGCATGTCTTTAGGTTAGGAAAGTTTTCTTCTATAATTTTGTTGAATATATTTTCTGTGCCTTTGAGCTGGAATTCTTCTCCTTCTATCCCTATTATTCTTAGGTTTGGACTTTGCATGGTGTCCCATATTTCCTGGATGTTTTGTGTTAAAAATTTGCTGGATTTAACATTTTCGTTGACCGATGAATCTATTTCCTCTATCGTATCCTCAACCCCTGAGATTCTCTCTTCTTTTTCTTGTATTCTGTTGGTTATGCTTGCCTCTGTAGTTCGTGTTCATTTGCTCAAATTTTTCCTTTTCCTGAATTCCCTCAGTTTGTGTTTTCTTTATTACCTCTATTTCAATTTTCAAGTCTTGAACTGTTTCCTTCACCTGTTTGATTGTTTTTTTCTTGGGTTTCTTGACTTTCTTTAAGCGGTTTCTTGATTTCCTCCATTTTTCCCCCTCCATTTCTTTAAGGAAATTTTTCATTTACTCTTTTAGGGCCTCTATCATCTTCATAAAGTTGTTTCTAAGGTCATTTTCTTCTGGGTCATCTGCTTTGGGATGTTCAGGTCTTGCTGTTGTAGGATCACCAGGTTCTGATGGTACCATATTGCTCTTTATGTAGTTGAATGTGTTCTTACACTGCCGTCTATCCATTTCTTCCTTTAATCTGAACAGGTGGGGCTCCAGGTCACTCTTCCAGTTGATCTAGGTGGGGCCTCTGGCTCCTATGGTTGCTCTTCCTCCCAATCGGTCCAGGATGGGGCATATGGCTCAGGTGGTCACTGCTGCTGCAGGGCATGGTTGGCAAGGGGATGGGGGTGGGAAGAGGCTGCTCCCCAGTTTCTGGGGCTGCACTGGCTGGGGGGGGGGGCACAGAATGTGCCCTCAGGGCCTAGGGGCTAGAGAATTGGGCTGACCAGTCTGGAGATTTGTGGCCCTTACCTGTTCCCAATTGGTGCAGGGTAGGCGTATTGAAAATCTGAGGTTTAATAGTCAATTTATGTATCTTTTCTTTGACAATTAACAATGCATCATGACTAAAATGTCTGTTTCTAGGATTGGAGAGACAGGTAAAAAAAAAAAAAAAATCACCTGTCCTGCCAGTGGGGACTGGAGTTCAGATGCCCAACACCATGTGAACATGGAGTAGATGTGGTGATCCAAGTGTAATCCCACCATGTGGCAGGCAGAGACAGGGGCTCCCTGAGCTGGCTGGCTAATCTAGATTAATTAGTGAGTGTTATGTTCCAGTGAGATTCTGCCTCAATAAGGAAGACAGCAATGGAGGAAGATACCTGATGCCAACCTTTGACCTCCACACACCCAGGAACAAAACACCCCCGCTCCCTGCTCCCCCCCCCACATGCATGCATGTACACACATGCAAAAGAAACAATGTTTTACCCTTAGCCCAAAGCTATAGGAACCCCAGACTCTCACTGCAAACTCCACCCACCCCCAGACCTGCCATCTCCTCTTCTCCAGGTACAGATCCCAGTTTCAGGCTGCCAACGCCATCTTCTGAGAATTTTAATGTTTTCTTTTGACATTTGGATTCTCTATCCATCTGAAATTAAATTTAATGGTGTGAGATAGGAATTTATTTTTGTACAAAAAGTTAAATTTTCAGGGAAGACAGGACTGGCATCAAGCGCTACCCAACACGACATCTTTGCTCATAATTTCCATGTTATTCCAGAGAAATTATAGCAAGACATTAAATTGTTGAAACAATAACAACAACTAGGGGCCTAGAGAGATGAACCAACACCTATGAGCTTGTCCTGCTGTTCTAATGGGCTTGCATTTGGTTCCCAGCACCCAAGTCACACGTCTACAGCCACCTACAACTCCAGAGGATCAGATATGCTCTCTGGCCTCTGTGGGAACTAGCACACTTGGGACATATTCACCTCTCTCTCCGTCCTTCTGCTCCCTGCTCCAATGCTATTAAGCACTAGAGAGCAGACGGGAGGCACTCCTTCCACACTTAGCCATTGTCTGTTAGTAGGAGCTGAGGGCCAAATTAGAGTCTTTCTTCAAAATTCCATGAAAGCACATGCTGGCTTATCTTTTAACACTGACAGTTTCACAGAGACATTTCTATGAAAATCTAGGGGTACTACTTCCTTACTCTTTGCTTCCTTCATTAAAAAAACAAAAACAAAAACAAAAAACAAAAAACAAAAAACAAAAAACAAAAAAACAAAATCACCCTCCCCCCCCCCAAAAAAAACCATAAATCTAGAATCAGATGGACTGGTTCAAAGACCCAGATCTACCACAGAGCATCCTTGGGGGGAAACTCAAACCTTTCTGAGTTTCAGCTTCTTCATCAATAAGATAGGACTTGCTTATGCCACAGAGTCACTGGGGGTGATTACATATAAGGGAAGAGTAATCACCAAATATGTTTGTAGCTGGAGAGTTTTCTCTTCGGGTCCCACCAAGCCCCAGCAGTCCAACAGCCCACTTATAAAATAAACACACAGACACTTATATTATTTAAACTGTTTGGCCTAATGGCTCAGGCTTCTAGCTATCTAGTTCTTACATCTTAAATTAATCCATTTCTATAAATCTATACCTTGCCACGTGGACATCAAGTCTTATCAGTAACCAAGAACCTATTTGCAATTGATAACTGCCATGAGAGAGAGAGAGTCAGGGTCAATGGGTGTATTTCCACCCAGGCAGGCTTCATGCTCAGAAACAGGTGAACAACAGAAAACAGACTGTGTGGTGTGGTTTGTTTGTTTGGTTCTGTGTGTGTGTGTGTGTGTGTGTGTGTGTGTGTGTGTGTGTGTGTGCGCGCGCGCTTATTATTTTTTCTTTTTTGCTGCTTTTTGTTTTTTTTTTTTTTTAAGGGAAAAGGTTATGGCCTGTGGCAGGCTGGGGAGATCCAGGAAGAGCTGTGGGAGGGGCAAGAAAACAACTACAATACTCTGCACACAAAAAATTTAATTAGGAAGTATAAAGGAAATAAAGATGATGTGTTGGCTAGTTTTATGTGGACTTGACACAGACATTTGGAAGAAGAAAACTCAGTTGAGAAAATATAATTACCAGATTGGCCTGTGGAGGCATATTCTTCATCAATGATTGATGTGGGAGGGTCCATCCCTGGGCAGGTGTTCCTGAAATTGTATAAGAAAGCAAACTGAGCCACCTAGGAAGAGTAAGACAGTAAGGAGCATTCCACCATGGCCACCGCTTCCATTCTTGTCCCCAGTTCATGCCCTGACTTCCTTCAATTATGGACTATGATGTAGAGGTATAAGCAAAATAAATCCTTTCCTCTCTAAGTTGCTTTGGGTCACATTGTTTTATAACAGCAGTGGAATGCAAACTAAGATGTAAATTGTACCAGAGAGTTGACAGTTGCTGTGATAGACTTGGCCATTTGGGGAGGAGGATTGTGGAAGGATTTTAGAACTTTGGGTGGTAAAAGTCATTGAGTTTTCAGAGCTAAGTGAGATCTTATGGCAACTGCCTTAGTTAGAATTTCTGGTGTTATGATAAAACATCAAGACCAAAAGCAACTTGAGGAGAAAAATGGTTTATTTCATCTTACACTTCCAGGAAACAGTCCATCATTGATGGAAGTCAGGGCATGAACTCAAGGCAGGAACCTAGAGGCAGGACCGGATGCAGAAGCTATGGAGGAAAGTTGCTTAATTGGCTTGTTCCTCTTGGCTTGCTTGGCCTGCTTTCTTATAGCACCCAGGACAACCAACCCAGGGATGGTACAACTCATAGTGGCCCTGGTCCTCCCACATCAATCATCAATGAAGATAACACACCACAGGCTTGCCATAGGCCAATATAGTGGGTTCATTTTCTCAATGATTAAAGTTCCCTCTTCCCAAGTGACTGGAGCTTGTATCAAGTTGGCAAAAAACAAACAAACAAACAAAAAAAAAACAAAAACAACAACAACAAAAAAAACACTAGCTATCGCAATTAACCCTTTGTCAACTTGACACACAAGCACATCACTATTTAACTAGAACCTTTCCCTTCTTATTTGTCCCCAAGTTGGTATGTTAATATCAATACCACAATATAAAGCATTCCAACTTTTAAAAGTATCACTGTCTCTAAAAATTCAAAGACCTTTAAAGTTTAGTCTCTTTAAAATATCCAAAGTCTCTCTAAAACTTCAAATTCTCTTTCAAACTCAGAATTCTCCCTAAAATTCCAAAGGCTCTCTAAAATTGCAAAGTTTCTTAACTGTAGGATCCTATAAAATAAAAATTAAATAACATACTTTCATATTTCCAAAACAATGAGCCAAGGCGCAGTTATAATCAGATCAAGCCAAACCAAACTCTGGCAGTGTAAATAACTTAGTGACCAATGTCTGGGATTGACTCATGAACTCCTGGCCTCCAAAGCACTTGATATGTCCACTTTGCTGACTCTGCCAGCCCTAGCCCACATAGCTCCTTTTATAGGTTCACACTGGTATCATGCTACAGCTGCTGCTGTCCTTGGTGGTCATCCCACGGTGCTGATACCTCTAAAATGTTGAGGTCTCCATTGCAACTGGGCTGTACCTCCACTAATACCCTCTCTTGGGCTCAGTTCAGGGATTTTGATCTTGCCACATGGTACAAGCCTCAGCTTCTCTCCATGACCCCTTCAATCCTGGGCTTTCTATTGCAACTGAGGCTGCAACTCACCAATGACTTTCCCTTGCTTCTCTCCAGGGACTCCAATCCTGCCACACAGTGCCTTGGGTGCTCTCTATGACTCCCTTCAAGTCTGCAAAGTCAGTACCACTTGGGTGGCTCTTAACACTACCAAGTTCAAATGCCAGCATGAGATGTATCCATAGCTGGTTATTAAGCCCCAGATGATCAGCACCACAAATTTTTAATTCAGCATTCTTTCAAGCTCTCACACAACAATCCACTGAGCTCTGAGCACTCAATGGCTTCTCTAGCCCAAAGTTCAAAAGCTACCACAATTCTCCCCAAAACACATTGCCAATTCTGTCACAGCAAAATCCTACTTCTGGAGCCAATTTCTGTTTTAGGATTTCTGTTGCTATAATGAAGCACCAAGACCCAAATCAACTTGGGGAGAGAAAGGGTTTATTTCACCTTACACTTCCAGGTAACAGTCCATCCTTGAGGGTAGTCAGGGAGTAAACTCAAGGCAGGAACTGACACAGAGGCCATGAGAAATACTGTTTACTGGCTTACTGTTTTCTTATAGCACCAGGAAAAACAGCCCAGGGGTGGTACTTCCCACAGTGAGCTGGGCCTCCAACATCAATCATCAACCAAGAAAAGGTACCACAGACCAATCTGGTGGGAGAATTTTCACGACTATACTTTCCTTTTCCCAAATGACTCTTGGCTTGTGTCAAATTGACAGAAAACTAGCTAGCGCAGGAACTAAGAAGATAAACCTGAGAGCAGTACACATGATGAGAGCCTAGCTTGTGATGTTTCCGAAGGAAGTTTGAGAGTCCCTTAAAGACTCATCAGGGCTGTTTGATGTTTTGAATTGAGAATCTGTGGTTCTGGTTAGCTGGAGCTGAATAATTGGCTATAATTAACAAGAGACTAGAACCATTGAGTAAAACCTTGGCTTTGCTGGGACAATCAATGCAGATAAGCTGGTGAGAAATCAGTGGTGATTAAGAAGAGACCAAAATCATTAAAGTGAAATTGTCTGGGAAGTGTTTCCTCAGGATCAACACATAGAAGCTGTAGTTCAGGGGTGGGCCAAGGCTTCCTCTCATACTGGCCATCAAATTTGGTATATGTAAGAGAGTCCCAGGTGGTGCTGGCTTTGAAGGCATGAAGGGGTCATGAAGAACAATTGAGGCTTGGCACTATGAAAGTCTGGCAAAAGCTATTTGTAAGTGTGCAGCCTCAGTTAAAGTCGAAGTCTCAGGATTGAGGGGATCATAGTGAGAAGGTTTGGCACCATGTGACAGGATTAGAGTCCCTGCACAGAGCTCAGAAGAGGCTGTTGGTGAGAATGCAGCCAGTTGCAGTGTAGACCTCAGCATTTTGGAGATGCTAGCACCATGGGATGATTGACAAGGCAGAAGCCCTTGTGGAGCAGAGCTGATCTGAGCCTAGGAGATGAGCTCTGTGTACTGTGGCAAGCCCTAGAAGATTGATAGTCCCAGAAATGTGACACTGAGCTTTGGGCTGTTGAATTTGGGGTTTGCTTTTATTTGGTTGTAACTCTGCTCTGGTTCTTCTCTTTTGGAATGAGGAAGTATGTAACTTACTTTTGAGACTTTGAACTTTTGAGTAGACGTTGGAGTTTTAGAGAGACTTTGAATATTTTAAGAGAATGAACTTTTAAATAGTTGGAATTTTTAAGGACTGTGAGACTTTTAAGAGTTGAATATTTTATATTGTGATATTGATATTAATATGAGATATTGGGGGTGAACGAGAAAGGAAAGTTTATGGTTTAACAATAATGTGTTTGTATGTCAAGTTGACAAAGAGTCAATTGTCCTGGTTAGTTTTTATGTCTACCTGTTATAAGCTAGAGTCATTTAGGAAGAGGGAACCTCAATTGAGAAGATGTCCCCACAAGATTGACCTCTGAGCAAGCCTAGGTATCAAAGACTACTGGAGTCCAGTCCCTAATAGCCTTTTCCCAGGGTCCATGGAAGAATCTAACAACCAGCTGAGGATCTAATCTTAATGATATCAAATTAATCTATGTACACAAAACTCTTTATTCCATTCACTTTATTCTTCTGAGTCAATTTTCTCTCTACACAGCTTCTATTCTGCTCTCTTACTTAGTTCCTTTCTTGCCCGATTTCTCTCTACATTTTTATGCTGTTCCCTCTATGTGCTATCTTAATTCCTTCATCTAGTTCTGCCCCACCTAGGTTCTCATCCATCTAGTTCTTTCCCATCTTAGCTCCTCTCCATCATAGTTCCTCTCTTTATTCTTCTAGGTTCTCTCCCTTGTTCTTCCCCATCTAGTTCTTCCCATTTCCTTCTTTCTCATCTAGTTCTTCCTCATCTTGTTCTTCCCCATCTTCCATCTCATTCCTCTAGTCCTCTCTTCTAATCTCCCCGTTCCCCCTCCCCAGTCCAGTTTAAATATACATACAATCTGCAGTTCTCTGGCTCTGCTGCTGGTCAGGCAGGGCAAGTCTGCTCGGTAGCTAGGCAACCTGTGTCACAGCTAGATGTACCTGGTAAGTAAAAGCCCTTTAGTTCTGGGTTAATTGTTAAAGGGAGATCTAGAAGTAGAGATAACACTTGGAGGAGAGAAAGGTTAAGCTTACTTAGCACATTCATCAGGCCTTCACTAACAGATAGTCTGGATGCTTATCTGTCTGTAGTTAGTTCTCAGAAAGTCTGGAAAGTAGCTCAGATAAGATACTTTTGTCCAGAGAAGGTCCTGGCTGGATGTTGCTAATGACAATAATTACAGAAAGGCCTGAAATTAGGGGTCAGGCTGTGTGACTGCTGTTAGCACAGTTGGGAGGGGTATATCCAAATACTTTAATTGTATAGGGGAGATTGTGCCCAATGAATGATCAAGCACACTGTTCTAGGAATGGAAAAGCTACAATAGCACATGAGAAATTCATAGCAGGAAACGGCTAATATTCAAAAGCCAGTATCACCACGACTCCTTGGCTTTGTCCTCTGGAAACGCCCTTGGCTTCTTCCGAGGATAGCTTTGTCACAGTCAGCTGAATTTTTACTTCCTATTTCTGAGGCCCGCAGCACCTGGGGGGCATTTTCTTAATTAGTGACTGATGAGGGACAGCCCAGCCCATTGTGATTGGTGCTACTCCTGATTAGGTGGCCCTGGGATAGTATAAGAAAGCAAACTGAGTAAGCCAGGGGAAACAAGTCAGTAAACAGCACTCCTCCACGGCTTCTGCGAAAGTTCCTGCCTCCAGGTTCCTGCCTTGAGTTCCTGTCCTGACTTCCTTCAGTGATCAACTTGATATGGAATTGAAAGTGAAACACCCTTTCCTTCTCTAGTTGCTTTTGGTTATGGCGTTTTATCATAGCAATAGAAAGCTAAGATCAACGAAGACAAATAAACAAACAACCAAAATGCCACTTGTTTTTTTTCTATCCTGACACTGTCCCTCACCAGCAAGTTTCCAAGTTAGACTGCTCATTCCTCTGTCTCCTATCCCTCTATGCCTAGCATTTTATTTTCTGTCTCTGGCTTGTTTAGACTGTCTCACCACAGCCCCATTCTTGATCTCCCAAATTGGCTCAGTGCACCAGCACTCAGCAGGTTCTGTTTCAGATGCAGGCAGCAGTATTATCCCCTGAGCTGCAGGAGGAGGTACCAGCAGCCTGTCACTGAAGACTTGGGAACAGAACCTGCAGCCTGAAGCCTACAATGTTGTGATTCTTTGTTGAGTGGTCCTTCCTCCTTTTCTCCTGGAATCTAGCCAATGGGGCCTTTCTGATGTGCTTAAGAATGTCCATGTGTTCCCAGGGAGCACTCCAGCTCCTGCACTCCAGTCTCCTTTTCGATTCTCCCTCCTGAAGACTCTTCTCTAGCTCCTATGATTTCTGAGGCTTCCTTATATCTATCTACACTTCCCACCTTATATACATTTATAATCACACAATGTTAACAGTCTGTACTTGCACCAGGCACTCTCCAGTACGCTATCTCCTAGCATCTTGAAGAAGAAGATGCTGCTGGGATTATTATCCCACACTCTGCTGATTAGTCTCAAAGAATGACTTGTTCTAGGTGAAGTCACACTGTTGGCATGCGGCAGGGCTAGGATTTTAAAAAAGAATTGGGACTTCCAGCTCCAAGGCCTGAGCTCTTTGCTTCACACTGTTAAAGTACAGTATATTTTTGGTCAAGCATAAAAATAGCCCCTAATGTAAACAAAAGCATAAAGGCTGGATGACTGTGTTGGTGACAGAAAAGAGATATAACTAAAGGATACAATGGCACATCCTGTCGGGACCTCTTCACTGCGGAAGAACAGCTTCTCCAAAGAGCTGGCAGGAAATGTCGGGTGTCCATCACAGCCTTTCTAGAACATTAGTCTTTTCTGTTCTGTGTGGGTTGAGGCTCTTGCTGCTGCAGCGGGCCTGCCAGCTCCTCCTCCCTTCCTCGGCTTCTTCCAGGAACGTCACACACACAGTGCTATGTATATGGAGACAATTCAATGACTTTTCACTGGGCTGGGGAAGGAGTCCCTTCTCGTGGGACTTAAATGCAAGCCTTTGGTTGATTTTGGATTTGTACCTCCAGTAAAACAAAATCAAAGACCAAAACTCAGACTTGAAAGCAGAGAAAGGCTTTTTCCACATGCCTACCCAGGTGCCTTTGATGAGCTTTGGGGAGAGAGGCAAACTCCTACTGTGGTCCCTAATGGCCCACAGCCACCTGGCCTGAGTATTCACTGCTTTTACATGACTCCCCTTGTCAGGAAGAAGTCCCTAGTGCAGTGTAAACATCAGGAGTGAGAGAAAACACACCCCCACAGCGCATACATACGGCATGTATGCATACACAGCGGCAACACCAATGCCAGGACCATGCGCTTTCCCTGCAGCCCTGCCATGGATGAAGAAGAGATGAGCTACCGGAGCCCCTGCAGTCCCATGGGGCGCCATTGTTTGCACTGTTTACAGGTCCATGGGATTTTTCCTCATCTCAGAGGACGGTGGAAGGGAGCGGGCTGATTTCAGCCATTTCTGTGTGATGGTCACAGGGCATTACAAGAGCCAGAGTCTGAGAAGACTGAACCCTCCCCCAAAGCCACTGAGCCTTAAGGATAGGGATGGGGTTCAAGGGAAGGAGGGACAGGAAATGGAAATTCAGTTCAGCTAAGTCTAAACCTCATTTAAAATACATTTTGGTAAGGCTCCAATTATGCTTCTCCACAGGGCATTTTTTTTTTTTTACAACGCTCTAAATGTAAAAGTTGGAAAGAGAATCCAAAGGAAAACAGTCTAGTGATACCTAAAGCCTAAAATAAGCTCAAAATGATCTTAATTATTTAAGTACCTCAGGCTAAGTGAAGTCTGAATGCTTTGTAAGGGCAAATGTGAATCAACCTCCTCACTCACAAAAAAAAAAAAAAAAGCTCCGGTGGGTGACTGGGGCAATGAGTTACATCTCAGGTAGACCACCTTCTAATGCCGCTGTTCGAAGTATGACCAGCTGTCACGTGGGGATAGTGCAGCCAATCCCGGCTCTCCAGACTTGCTGGGAGACTTAATGTGCACAGCTCTCTAGAAAAAACAAGTCACATAGTCTGCCTGTGTCGTGGGATGAGGAGGGCGGATATTCTGGGACTTCCCAGCACATTACTGTCCACACTCACCCTCTGTTCTCTTCGTGACTTTTATATGCACGGGACTCAACCACCCTGTTCTTCATCACTCACTGTCTTTTTGGTTTTGTTTGTTTAGTTCTGTTTTACAGGGCTGGGGGTTGAACACAGAACCTCACTTATGCTAGGCAAGTGCTCTGTATACCTGATCCCCATTTTGTTTTTCCTGTTTTGAAACAGGGTCTCCTTAGGTTACCCAGCAGGGGTGGCCTTGAACTCATGACCTTTCTGACTAGCCCCTCACATAGACTACCTTGGATTGTAGGCCTGTGCACTAGGCCTGGCTCATATAATTCATTTTGAAATTCCATTCCCCAATTCTAGGCCTTTATGGAGGCCTAGAATTCCCAAAGAATTCTTTCCCAAAGAATTTTTTGACTCACTAGTGCCAGAAAGGCCAACCACAGAAACACGTCCTAAGAACAAATCAGCTGGAGAAATGAGCACCAGGTCTCTGGTGTCCTCGGGGCTGAGAAGCCTTGGGGTAGCGAAGCTGATGTACTTGTGTCCTCAGTCACTCGGGATTTCTCATAAGTAGTTTGGTCACACAAGCCACTTTTTCAGATCTTACCTATTAATACCCCAAATGTAGCTTAGAAAATGTTCCAGAGGACGAAGGTGATGATGATGCTAATGATGAGGACAGGGACGTGCTGATGATGTCCATCAATTAAATGCTCTTCTACTGTCAGGTGTAGACATTTGATTGTAGCAATCAAATGAGGCAGATGGCAGAGCCAGACAATGAGACTGACCAAGGAGAGTGTTTTGCCCGAAGTGCCATAGCTAGTAGGTGTGGAACTGGTCTATGAAACCAGATCGTGGTTATACTCTCACTTCAAAGGCTCTTTCCTGCTCTCTGCACATAGGAGCCTGTGTCGTGACATCCCTCAGGGGCTCAGACAGGAGAGGCTGGCCTCTGTTCTGCACAGCAGAGGTTAGAGTTGGATTGGTGGGCAGCCATCCAGGTTGTGGTGAACAGCAGACAATAAAATAGTCTAGCTAGACCCTCTCTCTGCACAGAATATGTATGAGATGAGTTGGTTTGAACCACATTATCTCCAACAGGCAGCACCATGAGGAGTTTGGAACAGGCCAGGGGCCATCCTTGTAATGAATTTACCCCCCTCTCCCAGCTCCAGAGCTTTGCATTCTGGGTGCTCAAAGCTGTTTAGGTTGCTTGGCTCCTCACTGCTGGAAACCTGTTGTGGTGCCTGTTGCTATAAACACGTTGCCAATCTGCATAAGTCTGTGACATTGTAAACGTTCCTGAGAGATCTTATCCACATTCTTGGCCCACGGCCCACGGAAGAACCAGGTAGATGTACAGACAATGTGTTTGCTATTCGACAGAGAGAAAGAAAAGATGAAGCTTGCTTCTGCTCCCTGTGCAGGTGGATGGGGCAAGAAATGGAACGTGCACCCAGCCCAGTAGTATAGCGAGCTTTGTTTTGCTTTCAAATTATTTCAGAGTTATTTTTCTTGTATCACCTAAGCCACCTGTCACACTTGAAAAGAGGGAATGGGACTATTAAGATTACCTAAATGGATTTGTGCTTTGGAACAGCAGATCTGAGTGCTGGAGCCTCAGAACAGGAGGAAGTTTACAGATCCACCATGTCCACAGGTGACATCTTGTAGAGGTGGAACCTGAGGCTGGGGACCTACACAAGATGGAAGAGTCAGCTAGAAGCAGACAGGACTGGACTTCCATTCCCAGGATCCCTATCACTTTCCCAAAAACTCCAGGCAAATAAGCCATCACTCACTCTGCAGACAGAGTGAAATATCTGTACATACCACTACACAGAACTGAATCCTTTGGCATCAGAGCCAAGCCTTAAAGAGTTCCGGCCTCCTAAGTCTCCTCCAGCCTCTCCAGCTCCTGATATTAGCCAACCCTTTAGGGCCACCAACCCTGAGCTAGTAGGGCTAGTGTGCCTTCTAACAGTTTTGTTGAACCTCTAAAACCCCTTAATGAGGTAGGTGTTATTATCTCTGCTATTTGGATGTGGAAATTAAGCCAAATAATGTGCCCCACGTGCACAGCTGGGAGGGAGACTGGGATTAAGCCTAGGCCCCTGAGTGGGAGGTTGGGTGTCATCCACTTCATGGGCTTTTGGAGAGACGAGAGTACACAGGAAGTTCCTTTGCCCACACTTCGCTTTGCAAAGCCAGGTCCCAACCCCTGGTGTCTGCCCCAAGTCCTCCTCCATCACCTGCACTAAATCCAATAGAAATAGATCCTACTACACACTGGTGTCTTACATTTTCATTTACTTCAAATGGCTCTGCTTGAGAGGGACCTGAGCATCAGCTTCTATCGTGACAGCAGCCCCCAGACACCGACTTCTAGATGTCCTCATACTTGCCAAGCAGATGGCACTCAAGAGGCTCAGAAGCTGTAAGGACCACCTCAGCCCGATAAATTGATGAGCAGGATGTTTGCCCTGCTTTGTCTCAGAGCCAGGTATGAGAATTCTGCGTCCTGTCACCCGCCCAGTCAACCACAATTCTTGTGATGGCTGTTTGCCCCACCCGCTGGTCTCCCTCTACATATTGAGAGGTCTCCAACCCAACACGTTAGCAACAGGACGCACCACAAAGGATAGTTGGAGTGAATAGGGTAGCAAGGGAAAAAGGAACCAAGAAACCCAGGAAGCCATGGGCTTGGCCAGGGTCAACTTCCTCTGGGGGACCTGTAGCTTGTGCCTGTCTTGCTGGCTCACTTCCGGGCTTCCCATCTTCACTCGAAGCAGGGGGACAGAGCCAAGTGAAGGACGGTGACAACCCATGGGGAAAACCAGACTTCTCTTCCGTTCCTGTATCCATCTCGAAGTTGTCTCTGGGCAGAGCACTCCGGCCTGAAGCACCATTATCCAGTGGAGGAGGACACCTGCCCTGCTGGAGCGAGAAGCTGGGAGAGGCAACCACAGGCCCACAGAGCTGGCCTAATGTCCAGGCTAGTGGAAGCGAGGAGATGATGGGGAGGGAGGGAATGAGTGTTTACTGAGCACATACTACCTGCCAAGAACTTGACAGCTGTAATCTTACTTAATCCTCACAGAAATCCTATGAGGTAGGAATTATTATCCCTTTTGTGTCAATGAGGAAACAGAGGGTCAGCAAGGTTAGGTAATTTTCCTGGGGTCACATGACGCCTGGGGTGGAGCCAGAATGGAAATGCATGTCTTTTGATTCCAAATTCTATGGTCTTTCTAAGAGCCCTGGTACCCCATGGGATCAGCTCCAAAGTGCGGAGGCTGACGCTTGAGCAGGTCGCCTGGTGAAGCTGAGTAGCTGCTCAGTTTTTCAGTGTCCTACAGTTACAGATGAGGATAAACATAGTACTGGTCTCCCAGGGTGCCTGTGGCCTAAGTGAAGTGTGCTTGTAGAGTACTGGAAGCGAAGGCCAACTTCTCACAAGTCGTCTAAAAAAGAAAGCTTTCGTTCCTCCACCACCCCCACCCTCCCACCCCACCCTGCCATCCTGTCCTGGACCTCGGTTTTCTTGGTGAAATGGGCGTTGCACTGTGTGATGCCCAGTCTCTCCAGCAGGATGTCCCATTCTGCTGATTGGCGCTTAGTTCAAGTTCTTCCTTCAACCTCCGCTGGAGCTCCCTGTGGGTTCCTGGTTTTATATCAGCACAGCTGCACCCTGGGGTCGGACTTATTTCTTCACTGCATAATGCCCCACTCCGCTCCCCCAGCCTCCTGCTCTGTGTTTTGCCCTTCTGGGATTACCTTTGATTTCTTCTGCCAATTTGAACTCCACACTTCTCTCGAGGGCAGGTAGGGATCTCAACTCTTCCATGAGATCATGCTGGCAGCCTCGCTGTGGGCTAACCCCCTTCCATAATTCCCACGACTTGTGAAGCCCATGCTAAGTTACACAGCTTCCAAATGGCTTACATTGTCTTCCTGAAGTCTGTTTGATTCACTAAGTTCCCTCAAGGGCAAGGACCTTGTTTTCTCCTTCCTTGGAGCTGCAGTGATACCAGCAAGGTCCTGGACACATGCTTGGCCATTTCCTTCACTATAGTGGTTGAGCTCCCACCTAGGAGTGCCTCTCTGTAGGATTCTCAGAACTAGGGAAGTGGGTTCTAGATCATGTCTGCTCTCATGGAGTTATCAGGGGAAGGAGGGAGCCAA
This sequence comes from Peromyscus leucopus, assembly GCF_004664715.2. Lineage (NCBI taxonomy): Eukaryota > Metazoa > Chordata > Mammalia > Rodentia > Cricetidae > Peromyscus > Peromyscus leucopus. Next base: position 41,696,378 of record NC_051069.1, on the reverse strand, counting down.
CTGTGAACATGACCCGGGCATCGCTGACTATAATGAGTACTGTAATGAGACAAGGGTTCTGCCTAGAGAGTGGGCAACAGTTCTGCCGGGAGTTCAAGGGTGCTAGCATGGAACAGAGTGGGGCGGGGCAGAGTAAGAAGAGGCAGTGTGTACTGACTTCTCTGAAGGCCCACCCCAGTGTGTCTTGGGAAGGGAAATGTTCCTGCCAATGACGGGTAAGAAGGGGGTGGAAAGGACCTGTCAGTTCCCCAGTGGCAGCGGCCTTCACCTCTCGTGGGATGAGAACATGAAGGGCTGGTGAGTGTAAAAAGACCCTTCTTCGTTTTGTGTAAAGATGTACTTTAAAAAAAAATGTGTAATTGTTTTTAATGTTTACTTTTCTTTTTAGTTCGTTTGATTATGTTTTTAACTCCTTACTTGATAAAACAAAGATCCAGCTTGATGTAAGGGACATTGTCTGATTATCAGAGGCGCTGCTAGCTCTCCACTGAAATGGAACAGCCCAGACTGCGTGTGGTCCCACCTACCCACGCTCAACTGTTGCCCCAAAACAGTAATAGAAAATTCTGGAAACACACAGTTAACAAGTCTTAGTGTTCCCTATGGGGCATGGGTCTACTTGTTCTATTTTATTATTAGCTTTTGGGACTGGCCTCTCGCTGTGCAAGTTTACGTTAATATCGATTAGAGGTGTGTAAGTGTGGCAACAGACGTGGATGTGAGGTTGTGAACTGAGACAGTTCACGGACCACTGAGTCTCAGGATGTGTCCCCATGGATAAAGGGATCCACCCTAGCCAGAAACAAGAAGGAAGTACAATGTGGAGTTCTCGTCCAGGGACAGAACTACTAAGTAAGTGACTGCTGCTGTCTACAGCGGGGGCAGCAGACCCCTGGGGAGGCCGTGACTTGCTTTGGTGGTTCTAATCCCTGTCCTCCCCTGTGAGAGCTATAAGCTACCCCAGGTGCCCACCCTCACTCCTCTTCTTTGTGCTCCTCCCTCTTCCAGCAGCTTCCATGGCTGCCTCTCCCTCCCAGGAGCACTGGAATGTGTCCTTCCTCCTTTCCAGGCCCGCTCAGGGCTTATCGCTGATCTCCTGTCTTTCAAAGCCAGAACTGACAATTGTGATTTCTCATCTCCAGGTGCAAAGGAAATTGCCTGTGTAAGTGTCTGCGCATCTCAGGTCCTCACCCCCAGGGTTGCTCACAGCCTGTCAGCCGAATCTGCACTAATGAGATTAAAGTTGGAACTTCCAATGATTTTTTTTTTTTTTTGCACCGAGCTGTCCAAAATTCTTGCCATGAGTACCTGCCTGAGTTGATAGGGTAATAATTTCAAATCAAAAGAGTGTCCCTTTCAGGGCATTTTAGTCACATTCTAGAAACAGAGAGAAGTTGAGTGGCCCCAAGACAAAAAAAGGGCATAAGGAAGTGTGTGGGGTGGACCCAGGCTGGTTTCCCGGGTGCAAAAGTCCCTCAGATCCTGGAGGGTAAGATTCATTCCTGGGAATTAATTTCTTCTTAAGATTTGAATTTTCCTTCACAGATGGCTTGTATCGGGGCCTCACAGGAGTTTGGGGTAAAATGGAAATAATCAAAATGAAATGCAGGGCTGGAGAGATGTCTCAAGGCTTAAGAGGCTCTACATTCTTGAAGAGGACTCAGCTCCCAGCACCCATGTCAGGCGGCTCACAGCCACCTGTAACTCCAGAGGGTCCAGCGCCGTCTTCTGATCACAGCAGATGTTTACATGCATGAGGTGTGCCTAAGCTTACCAAGGCACATGCACATACACATAAATGAAAATAAATAGATAAATGAGAACAAAGGCGTCTCGAAGCAGGAGGTAGTGACCAACCTGGAACTTCACGAAGGGAGCAGGACCGACAGGGAATAGTGACAGAGGGGATGTCAAGGAGTGCTCCAAAGTGGACATTAGCCCCTAGACAAAAGGGCAAAGGTATTGATTTGACCTGACAGGACCGGGAGGTGAGTTCACAGGCTCCCAAGTGATCCATCACCTTGGAGGAAGAGCTGAGACTCAGAGTCTCACCTGTACCTCCTCTGGGGCCAGTCTCACCCTTTAAACCTGTATCCTCAAAGATGAAGGTGGTCCTCCTTAGGCTCCTTCGAGTTCCAAATCCTTTTCTAAGATGTGAAACCTGATGGTCTCGTCCTGCTGTGTGGACTCCCTGAAACTCACGTTGAAGCCTGAACCTGAGCTGGGCTTTGGATTGCTGGAGTCAGTAATGATCCAACTGCAAACACATCTGCGGCAGCCCACAAGAAAGCCCGGAACCGCTAGGAGTGACAAGGGACATTCTGTAAACGAGTGTTCCAGAACAAACAGTGCTACCCGAGGCTGCCCTACAGGCTTCAAGGAGAGCACACTGAATTTTAGAAGACATCTCTGTTTTCCATTGCTATAACGAAATGCCAACAGTGAATAATTTATAAGTAAACGTCCAAAAACACAGAGTTGGCATATGCTCAGCTTCTGGTGAGGGTTTCGTGCTGCTTCAATGTAGGCTGGAGAGAGCAGGTGAGCAAGCAGGCCCATGTGGGGTTAGCAAAACACAAGGGTAGGCTTGCTTTATAGCCATCTGATCTGGAGGGACTAGTCCAGTCCCAAGACAGTGAGAACTCACACAAGAGAGCCATGATCTTTCTCAAATTCCAATGTGTCTCTTGGAGAGGACACTTATAGCAGAAAGGTCTAGAAGGATCTATGCACCCTTCATGTCCACTTCTGGGTCTTTGGTTCTATGCTCTTTCCATTTCCTTTTCAGCCTTCTGCATTTCCACTCATGGACAGAGGTCCTCCTCCATGATCCTTTATTGGTGACGCCTTCTCTTCTCACTGAGGCAGAAGCCAGGCATATGCCTCCCTGTAGCCTGTCCCTATGGTGTAGAATGCCTGTGTCTAGATTCTTTGTTGTCTGCCAGAATGTCAAGATGATGAGCAGAAGTCAGAAGGGAGGTGGACCCATGCTTCCATGGGAGTGAACCCTGAAGACATTATGCCAATTGCATAAACCAGTCGTAAAAGACAAACATTACTGGATGTCACTCATGTGGAGTCCTCAAGGTGTCAAGTTTACAGAGAATATAGAATGGGAGATGTTGAGGAAACCTATTCAAAGCTTCAGTTGGAAAATCAAGGTATCCTGGAGATGCAATGGTCACATGTGAATGTGCTTAATGCTGCAGAACCATGTGGTGTAAAGTAGTGCACTGGATGCCCTGTGTACTTTACCACAATAAAGAAAAAAGTTGATTCCCCCTCCTCCTCCTCCGGGCTTCTTCCGCCAAGTTGTCCACTTGTAAAAGTCTGCTAATCTTAGCTGATTTTACTCTGTCAACAGATCTAGTGAGTTTCCATGTGCAGAGTTAAGAGGGAGATGTGGATACGTTGGCACTCCACTTGGCTTTAAAGTTTTGGGGGATATTTTTGTGCAGTGCCTACCCATGGGTTCTGGATGTTGCTCAGCAACATGAGAAGGAGGTGGTGATTCAATGATATAGCTAACTCAGTTAAGGGGTGGTGAATCGGGGCCGGGGGAGCAGAGGTATTAAAATAGTTGGGACTGATAGGAGTGTGCACTCTGCTCCACTGACTGAGAAAAGAATGGGGCAATGGGAAGGGAGGTGGTGAGTGGAAGTTAGACTACTATGGAGCCCTTCTCACTGGGGGCTGCCAGTCTCTACTGTGAGTGACTCATAGGAACCACAGATGTTGAAGCTTCATTGACACCTCAGGAAAGTAAGCTATCTTATCTCTTCTGCTGCCTCTCACTCTGTCACTTCCCACTAACTCTTTCTATTGGCACAGGCAGCTGGAGTGCCAGGAGCACCCTGCTAATTAATTGCCCATGACCTGTGAGCACAGGTATGAATTAGTCAAGATTTCCATGCTTCCCATGGGGAAATACATGCTTCGGGTTGCAATGGCTTCCCTACTGGTCCAGATTCTGAGAACCTCTATACCCAGGACAATTTTGTGGCACCAGCTCCTTTCAGTACAGTAATTCATACTTCTTGGAGACCTACTTCCTAACAGGATGAAATCACTTGGAAGTACTCCTCAAAGGTTAGAATCAGAGCTAGAGATGGCTCAAAGGTAAAGAGCACTGGCTGCTCTTTCAGAGGACCCAGGTTGGATTCCCAGCACCCACACAGTGGTTCATGACTGTCTACAACTCCAGTGTCAAGGGATCTGACATCATCTTCTGGCTTCCATAGGCACTGCACAAACACGGTGCACAGGCATGTGTCCAGATATACACATAAAAATAAATAAAGTTTCTATTTTTTAAAGGTCAGTGTGCTCTGGCTGGGGTGCAGATTATAAGACTATGGTCCCGAGGTCTTCAATATTAGGGCCCCAGCATCTCCACCCTTAGGTGTGTGTCCTTGGGAAATGAGAAAGCCTGTCCACACTACAATTTAGAGATGCATGTTTATGGAAGCATTATTTGGAATATACAAAAGGTAGAAGTAATTCAGAGGAGCTGTGAATGGGTAAATGAAACTTGATGTATCCATAACATGGAACAGTATTCAGCTGGTACAAAGGGATGACTACAAGATGGGAGAAACTCTGAACACACTGTGCTGAGTGAAAGAAGCCAGTCACAGAGGACAGTGAACTCTGTAATTACAGTCACATAAAATGCTCAATACAGAAAAGTCTGCAGAGATGGGAGATATGTGGTTTCTCAGGGACGATGGGTAAAAGAGACAGGAAAATGATAGCAAAGCACACAGTGCTTCTTCCTGAGATAATTAAACACAGATACGTGAGTATAATGTACCCATTGAACAGAAAGCTTTAAGTGGATGAATTTTATGCTATGTGACTTATCAACAAGGCTATTAAAAATCTCACAATACCAAATTGTTACAAAGACATAAAATTATATTGTTATTAGTGAAATAATTTTTCAGCTCTGCTTGAAGCTGACTGGGTGGGTGACCTCTGATCTCTTCCTTCCCTCTTTTGACCCTCATGCCACCCTCCACTGGGTTGGGCCATCTTTCTAGCTCTGCAGCATGTCACACAGGGGTCAAGTCAGTCCATTTACCATTCCTCAAGTAAGCATCCCTCTCTGAGCATGCATCTACCCAGAACCACATGTTCGTTCTCCCCTGGATCTATCCACAGCTCCATGACTGTCCTCCCAGGGATCTAGTCACTGCCCCATGGCTTTCCAAAACTATCTGTCCTTAATGGTCCTGCTCACACAGCTCCATGTCACAGCCCAGTGCTGGCTCTTGTCTATCTAGGACCTCAGACACGGTACTTATATTTTCTGGTCTTTGCTTCTTTTTCTTAAAAACTGACAGTATCAGACTCCCAGCATAATCTGAGGAATAATTCTTAAAGATATTCTGGATTCCTGGAGATGTTTTCAGAGTGGAGTGATACAGTCAAGTGAAGCTGAGAAACATTGAATTAAATAGGTTTCCTCACCATGGGACTTCTTAGAGCCTTTAAAACATAATATTCAACCTTTCTTGGGCTTTTACACACACACACACACACACACACACACACACACACACACACACACACACACCCTTCTCCAAATAATTAAGACCAGAATATGCTAGAATGATTGATCTTTAAGTATCCTTCTGTAAAGATCCAATACAATTTTTAGAAGTTAGCCAAGCTGGGGAACTAAAAA
>NC_051069.1:41059941-41070941 GCF_004664715.2 Peromyscus leucopus | reverse complement strand
CTGGCGAGATGTTAGGATGAGCACTATGGAAGGAGTCTTGTCATGGCATGATTTACAGAGCCTTGAGGGACGAGATTCTGTCCCATCTCTTGTCCCTCCCTGCACTGGGTGGCAAAAGGTGGTGAGTGAGCCAAACAGCGTCACTGGTCCTAATTCTCTGATGCCATGCTGCTTTTCAGAACTCCTGGGAGTCATTGGGAAGTGATGCACCTGATTAGGGAAAGATGAGTATGCGCTATTTGGGATATGAAGGCGATGCTGAGCAAACATCACTCTTGCCCTGGGTCAGAGATGACTTGAAATTGAAGCCCCGTCCCACGCCTCCTCTCTGTTCCCTACCTGTCTCATGAAGGACAACCTCCAGGACAGATAACTCTGCTCTTCAAGTGTATTGTTATTGTTACGTGAAGGATAAAACCAGAGTCATAAGGAAATACCCCAGCCTTGCCATGTTGGCTCAGTCTGTAATATGTGAGAGCTTCGCCTGGTTCTCTTCAGCACTGTCTCCTCAGAACCTTTTGGAGATGGGCTCTGGGACTGAATAACCAACTGTTCATGAATTGTAACAGAGATGCTTGAATGATTTGCATATCTCTTCCAGTTTTATTGAGAGGCTCTTATTAAAAAGCTCATGTTTGAGGGCTCAACTCCCAATACCGCTTACTGAGGTGAGAAAACAATCTTGTGGTGAGGCTTCTGCTCCTCTCCCGGCTCAGAGCTGGAGCTGGGTCCAGACTGGCTGTCTTCTTTTCCCTGTGACGCTCCTGTTTTCCTCCATATGTTTCAACTGCCCTGAATCTTTGTGGATTTCCAATGTGCGCTCTCTTTTACTCTCTCTCTCCTCCCTTCCTCTCCCTCCCTCCCATCCTCCCTCTCCATCTCCCTTCCCTTCCCCCTCTTTCCCTCCCTTTTCAGTATAGAGTCTACTTTGTCTTGTTTTGACCATTCTCTCTCACCAAGTGCACAGAGGCAGCTTCAAGTCCACCATCTTATTCAAAAATTTCCAAATGCTTGAACCTTGGCATTGCTTCTGGGTCAGTGTGGGCAAGGTTAGGCTTGTGTGTCCTCACAGGTGACCTCCATTATCTCTTCAAAGCAAACATGCAAACATCACACATTGAAGTTTATTTTAGGCTGAGGAGGTAATCCAGTGGCAGAGCACTTGCCTAGTACGTACAGGCCCTGATTTCAGTCCAAAGCAGTTAAGGAAAGATGAGGGGGGAGGGAGGGAGGGAGGGACGGAGGGAGGGAGGGAGGGAGGGAGGAAAGGAGGAAGGAAGGAAGGAAGGAAGGAAGGAAGGAAGGAAGGAAGGAAGGAAGGAAGGAAAAGAAAATTAGGAAAATGAAGTCATGGAGTTTTAGAGTGCATGTAAGGGATGTCAACAATTTCCAGAATTTAAAATCCTTGTCACGTTGGGCGCCATATGTAGATGTAACCAATTGTCTTATTAAAATAAGAAACACAGAGCCAATGTAAAAGAGAAAGCCGAGAGGTCAGAGCTCAGAGATAAAATCTTACCTCCTGCAGTGCTCCTAACTTCCCTGAGAGAGAGCTACTTCCTGTTTGTCTGTGTTTAAATAGTCTTTCTGTTCTGCCTTCTCATTGGTTGTAAACCCAACCACATGACTGCCTCATCACTGCCTGTAAGTACTGCCCTCCAGATCTTAAAGGCGTATGTCTCCAATACTGGCTGTATCCCTGAACACACAGAAATCTACCTAGCTCTTCTAACCACCACGCTCTTGCTATGGCTCTAATAGCTCTGATCGCAGGGCAACTTTATTAACATAAAATTAAAATTACATTTCAGTACAAATAAAATATCACCATAAAGGGAGGAAAGGAATTAATGAATGCCGATGAGATTCTGTGTTCTATTCATAGGCCAACCTTGTGTTTGTTATGATTACCTCCACACTGCCATCAGGGAACACACAGAAGTCTCATGGTGAGTAAATGGCAAGGAGAAGAGCCCAGTTCTTCCATGTCCAGAACACTTCCAACACATCACACTGATTACATACTCTATTGACTTCCATGGGGGCAGTTAATGAGCAAAACTAATTTGCCTTGCTTTCTCTGTATTTTTGTTCTAATATACAAATACCCCAAGTGGGCAAGGGAGAAGGAATCAGAAGACAGACAGCAAATCATCCTGTGGGCTGAAGGACAGCCTACAGAGGTGGGGAGAAATGGCATGCCTCAATGAGCCAGGATCTAGGCACTATGGGTAAAACAGATGTCCTTTGCAATCTGAGGGCTTCAGGCTGCTAGCTTCTAGCTTCACTGTGGAATGGCCAGCCATGGTGGGGTAGGAAGTGATTAATGATTTACTCCTCAAGAAAAATAAAATCCCCGAGTTTGTACACATTTCCTTAGTTTCCATAGTATAACTATGACTCCCATGCTCACTTTCAACCTCCAGTGTGATGCTACTGGTAAACCTGAGCAATTGGTACCAGGACAACACCCGCAGCTTTGGAAGTCTAAGAGAGAGAGACAGAGAGGTCCTCAGACCAAGGAAGAGAATCAGACACCACAGGAGGGAGAACCAGACATCTTGGATGAGCCTCTACCAGCTACATTCTTCTCATCTGTCCTTTGTACACAGAACTGTGGGTGACATTTAAGAAATAGAGTATACGGGGGACAAAATTCTCTGTCAGAAAATCGTCTGTTTCTTAAAAGTTCTTTTGAAATTGGCCCAGTTTGACTTCATCTTGTTTGGTTTTGGCAGTGTCTTGGACTAGGGCTGTACCTCAGTGGTGGGTAGAGTGCTTGCCTTGCATACAAGGCGTCATCATACCCAGTTTTTACTGTCTTCAGAGAACCATCTATTCATTAACCCACTGATTGTTCATTTATTGGTATTTTGGTCTTTTAGTTGTTTGTATATTTTAGTTATTAATCCTCTGTCAAATGTACTTAATTAGCAAATTTTTTCTCCCATTCTGTAGACTTGACTGTTTTCCTTTGCTCCCCAGAAGGTTTTGATTTCATGAAATACCATTTGTCAACTGTTGGCATGGTTTCTTGAGAGATAGAGTCCTTTTCAGAAAGACCTTGTCAAGACCTAGATCTCGAATTGTTCTTCCTGGTTTCTCTTCCCAATGATTTCATAATTCCAGATCTTACATTTAGTACTTTGATCCATTCAGAACTGACTCTTGTGCACATCAAGGAAATGCAAATTAAAAACAGTTAATACATTGAGATTCAATCTTAACTCAGTCAGAATGGCCACCATTTAGAAAAAAAATTTAACAATAAATGCTATTAAAGATATAGAGAAAAGGAAGCCTTTATATAAGTTCTATAGAAGTCAGTATGAAAAAAAACTAACAATAGCGCCGGGCGGTGATGGTGCACGCCTTTAATCCCAGCACTCGGGAGGCAGAGCCAGGAGGATCTCTGTTAGTTCGAGCCAGCCTGGTCTACAAAGTGAGTTCCAGGAAAGGCGCAAAGCTACACAGAGAAACCCTGTCTCGAAAAACCAAAAGAAAAAAAAAAGTCAGTATGGTGGTTCCCAAAAATCTAAAGATATATTTATCATATGGCCCAGCTGTCTCCCTCCTGGGTATATTTTACCAAAAGGTGCTCCAAGCCAATGTATCACAGAGGCACAACAGCTAAGCTATGAAATCAACCTAGGTATGCATTATCAGGGGGATAGATAAAGAAAATGAGGACAGGGAGATGGTTCTGCAGGTAGAGCTCCCGCCATGCAAGGTTGAGGATCAGAGTTCTAATCCTCCGTATCCATGTAAATGCTGGGTGGGCATGGCATCCCACCTGGAATGCTGGCACTCAGAAGGCAAAGACTGGGATCCCCAGAGCAAGCTGAAGAGCTGGACTAGTTGGAATGAATGCTGAGCTCTAGGTTAATATGAGAGACTCTGCCTCTGTGAATAAGGTGAAGTGATCAAGGTTTGGGAACTCTACATGCTCCTGCACCAAACACACACGCACGCACGCATGTGTGTGCGTGCACACACACACACACACACACAGAGGCACATCACACACACATGCAAAAAGAAAATGTAGTGTACATACACAGTGGAATTTTATTCAGCCATAAAAAATAATGAAATTATGCCATTTGCAGGAAAACAGACATAATCAGAGATCATCATATTAAATAAATTAAGTCAAACTCAGGAAAAAATGTGCTGTTTTCCCCGGTTTGTAGATTCTAGACTGTGTATGGACACATAAAATCATGTCTGTGTTTCAAATGGCACAAAAGTGGAAGTGAAAACCCGCCTGGAGAATGAAAGGGACTGAGCGAGGACAGATGTGGATAGGAAGAACAGGGAGCAGGAGGGCGATGTGGTCAAAGTGCATTACATACTTGGATGAAAACACCCTTATGTAACCCAGTACTACCTACAATGGACATAGGCCAGTAAAAGAAAAAATAGTCTGATTTTTAAAGAAAACGGGGACATTTTCTTCTATTGTCTTGCCTGGCCCTTATTTCAAAATCTGAGCCAGTGTGACTGATAGACCTCCCCACCTTCTATCAGTGGCCGAATTCCCAGGCCACCTTTCAGACTGACCACTCATCAACCTCCGGTGTCAGGCTAGGACCTTTTCTAGTGGAACAATTAAATCATGTCTCTCTCTTGATTGAAAATTTTGCTCCCATCCCTTCCTGCTTCCTCACTAGGTAGCTATCTTTCTTAGCAAATGTTAAACTCCCTGAGGGTATGGGCCTTGTCTGCCTCGTTCACCATGGTACCCCACTGCTGAAAGTGGTGTTTGGCACGCATGAGCACTCGATGAATATTTGTTAGATGACTCTCAAACTGCTACTTAATAATGGATTCATCAAATATTTTTAAGCTCCTCGACATGCTAAGAACTGAACAGGGCCCTGGAGATGTAGAAATCAATAGCATTGTTGATGCCGTCCAACGTTGGTTTCTCCTTGTGCGCAAAGACGTGAGCCACAGAGCAAATATTCCCGCCATTCTCCTGGAAGGGCAGCCAGGTACCGATGGAAGCAAGAGGAAAACCATGGATTCCAGCTATAAATTATACAAACGCATGGCATTAAAAAATTATTTTAGCACATCAAATATTAAGTCATTTGTACGCTCTGCAATTACTTTATCTGTCATCAGCACACTCGAGCTGTTTGAAGCGGTGACAGATGGAGGAAGACCATGCCAAGTTCTCCTGCAGGTGTGCATCTGGGCTACAGGGAGGGTTCCGTACGTGCAGCAAGGGAGGGGAAGGAAGGGTGACTGAGGTTATGAAACTGGAGCTGATGTGAGAGGCTTGGCAGAAAAATAAAAATTACCAATTTGCATCCTGGCGAGCTTCAGGGCACTGCACTCCCTGGGAACCCGGAATGGGGATTAGCCAGGCAGCTTGGGGGAGTGAACTTGCATGCTGCCTGATTGCAGAAGGGGCAATCAAGGCCCAAGACAGGGCTTCTGGCTCCTCCTGCTTTGTTCTGAACCCTAAATCTATTCTGAGGGCAAGCAACCCAGAGGAAGTCAGGCAGAAATCATTTGAGGAGGAGGAGATGGAAGCTCACCCCGAGGAGAGCACCTCAGTCATCCTGGGAGGGTTGGCATGCCGGGAGGTTATGGAAGGATCGACACAAAATATTTGAATTAAGGAGAATGATTTTTCTTAGAACACAGAAGTTATAGAACTTAGGACCCACTCAGACTGAATGGTTCCTTCAAACCCAGCCTGAGGCAGAACATCTCTGGTGAGCTGTTTTCTTCCTGGGATTTTGGCAGATCTGGCCAGATTCATTTGTCCTCATCTCCTCCCCAAGATTCCCAGAACTTGAGGCTCTGCTCCAGGGCCAACATCCTTGGCTGCTTCTGGTGAACGGCAACCTCTGCCGCCTACTCTGGAGGGCTCAGCCCCATCTCTGCTGAGCTCACCAATTCCACCCTCAGCGGCTCCACCTGCCAACGCCCTCTTCCACCTGTCTTGACCCAGCCGCGGCGTTGCTGAGGCCATGATCCCTTAACTCTCTTCAGTAGCTTTGGCATCATAGCTCGCCCCTCCTTCCCTCCACAGTCTCTCTCAAGTTCTGGAGACTGGAGAGGACTGGATGGTAGGTTGACATCCCCTTCCCCTGCCACTGTATCCCTGCTCCAACCCAACACACATGTAGTTGGAATGGGAACATATGTGAAAGAAAATCACTCCATGGGTTTCTTTCACTGAAGCTCAAATCCACAGAACTGGCTCGGTTCTGTCTTCTAAGGCAGGAGCAGAATGACTTTCAAAGCACAGCATGAAGGACAGAGGAGAGGTCACTATGAGACATAAATTCCACCTGGTGGAGTTGCATAGTCTAGGTTTATAGAGGTTCTGAAAGTGACCTATTTGACTATGGCGGAGGTTTTCCAGTTATGGAGAAATTGGGCAGGGCATTGCTTACAGAGGCGTGAATGGAGGCAGTATCTTCCCCACTTCCAGGGACCCCTTAAGATGAGGAGGCAGTGGTACCTTACAGAAAGACAATTGCCAAATGGTGAAAGCACCAGGAAATAACTGACTCTCAGTAAACTGAAGTCAGGGCCTGGTCTAGAGCCATCAACACTCTAAGTAGGCTGATAACTCCTGAGGCAGGAGGATTTCAGTGTTGGGAGACTGAATAAGCATATGTGAGTCCAATTGCTTTGAGTTGGCTTAATATCTAGATTTGATTGTTCTGAAATTTCAATAGCATTAGAGAGAAGAAGAAGAAAAGAGTCTTATGTTTAATTGCAGAGAGGGTGGCTTTCTGAAAATTGTGCAACTTTGTTCTTAGATAACACACATCTGGATTGGGGCAAAGGCTGCACTGAGCTCAGCGCTTCATTCACTCCGTCTATTCAGTCCGGTAAGCAGGAGTCATTCGTTTCCCTTTGTGGGAACAGCTCTCCGAGAGGCCTGGGATTATGAGATGAATAAGCCTCGTCCCCAGCCCTGAGAAAGGCATAATCCAATGGTTGGGAGCTGGCATGAGAGGGAGCGATAAATCATTCTCACATGGGGCTGGTTGTGCTGTGTAGAGGGCTAGGGCAAAAAGATAGAGGAATGGCCTGCCATGAGTCAGAGAGACTCACAGGAGGTCGAAAAGAAAGGGCACGGAGGAACAGCAATCAAGGAAGCAGGCGAAATGTGTGAGATATGGTGGCTGGCGCGTCCCCAGGTGTTCAGAATTTCCCCCCAAATGACAATTTCTGAATAGCCACGAGGGAGTGGTGACAGCTGCTCCAGGGACAGGGGAGGGTGGTGACAGGGACTTGGAGAGCCTGGGTACCAAGCTACTGAGTTACAGATTTGCTTACAGGTGACGGAGACCCATTGGATATGTTTAAGGAGGGGGTGGCAAGAGCCCTGAGACCTGTAGAAATCACCCTGAGTGTAGACTGGAGAGGGACAGCTCCGCACAGGAGGCAGAGGCAACATTAGGAGGTGACCGCCATGAGCAGAGTCTGTGTGCCGTAATCTCCATCATGTTGGCCTGCCTGACACACCTTCAGTGTCCACGACACAGAACTGTGAGTCCAACCTTAAACTTCGTAAGATTTCCATCAGGAGAAGGGAATAAAGTTGGGGTGAAAGTGTGGTAACTCTGGCGGGGGCGGGGGGGTGGCGGGGTGGGGGCAGAGAAACAGCTTCCACAAGACAGGAAACACAGAAAGATAAAAATCCACTTGACGAAAGAACTCAAGGACTGGTGATGTAGGTGAGTGTTAAACTGTTTAGTGTGTGCAAGGTCCTGGTTCAATCCCCAGCAAAGAAAGAGAAGGAAGGAAGGAGGGCGGGAGGAGAAGAAAGGAAAATGCAAGAGAAAAAATAGAGAAGAAATATCCCTTCATTCCATGAAAAGTTTTGCCCTGTATCCTAGAAGAATATTTTAGGCTTCTCCAAGAAGCTGAAGATTGCAGACCTCTGGTAGAAGAGGCCCCAGCCTTAAGGTCACCTTGGCAGATACTCTCCTGTGGGTCCTAGTCCCACCATGTTTTGTGCAGGGCTGTTTGTGCTCAATTTCATGTGGTCATGAACAGAACTGACCTCCCTGACTCAGCGGTCCTGACGAGATCCCTGCCCCAGGAGGCCAGGCTCCCTGGCATGCCCAGCTCCTTTGCCACACCTGATGTCAAGGGAGAATGATGCATGCTCCTGAATGGATGGGGCTGAATGGGGAGACCAAGCCCCTGTCAGTCAAACGCCAACAGGGCAGCTCTGAACCTGCCGGCTGGGTTAGTCATCACCTTTATAAAACAAAATACTCCAGTAATTAATACAGGGCAAATTAATTAAAGGAAGTGGGAGCAGTGCAAGGCCCATTATGAACTGGGTGATAATTATTAGCAAACACAGGAAGAGTTGAGTAAGTGCCCCTGCCTCCCGCTTCATTGGCAGTGAACTAAGCCTGAAATCCCATGTGTCAAAGGTCAGGAAGAACTGGGCATCACAGAGCCGAGCCCACCCGTCCACGGGACTTCACCCACACGACTGAAGCACCTAGGGACTGCCCAGATCAGTTCTCTCTCTGACCATTCTACCCACTTGAGAAGTTTCTAGCATTTCTGCCCCTTGATGAGTTATGACTCCAGCCCTCCACCAATATAATCATGAGTCTCTTAAGCTTTCTATGCAAAAGTTAAAAAACAGGGATTTTAACCCTGTAATAGTCAAACATTGCTTCAGCTTATGCCTTCACACATCTTTCATAAGCACTCCCCAAGCCCTAGGTGACATCCTACCCATAGGGACAAAGAGCCACATTTGTCTGGACCAAAATTTGTAAGCGACTGGAAACACTCTGTCTGGTCTCATCTCTTCCTCCTCTCTCCCTCCCATTTCCACAGTATGCATTCTACGTTGTTTTAGAAGATCCATCCAAAGTGATGGCATGTGGATTGGAAGGAAAAGAGCAGAACTATGCACAGGTGCAGGTGAGATCACGTGGTCTCAAGAGAACCCACAGGAGTAACCTAGAAAGCTACTAAAGTGATAAGTTCTGTGAGGTTGGAGAACTGACCTTCAAAACTTACACACAAGGTACCAAACATTGGAAAATGAAAGAAAACAGAAGTATCATCTACACTAACATGGAAACAAGAGAATACCTAGGAATAAACTTATCAAAAGTTATACAATGTTTGCACTCTGAACTCCAAAAAAGGCCTCCAAAATAATGTTGAAAGAAACAGCAGAATGCCTAGAAAAAAATGGAAAGATGCCTTGGATTGGACTGTTTTTTTTTTTTTTTTAATTTAAGAACTTTTTTTATTCATTTTACATACCAACCACAGATTCCCCCTCATCCCTCTTCCTGCTCCCCACTCCAGGCTTCCTCCCTCCCCCCGTGCCCTGGTCCACCCCCATCCCCTCCTCTAAAAGGGTAAGGCGTCCCATGGGGAGTCAGCAAAGCCTGGTACATTCAGTTGAGGCAGGACCAAGCCCCTCCCCCCTACATCAAGGCTGTGCAAGGTGTCCCACCATAGGTAATGGGCTCCAAAAGCCAGCTCATGCACCAGCATAGATCCTGATCCCACTGCCAGGGGCCCCTCAAATAAACCAAGCTGCACAATTGTCTCCAGTATGCAGAGGGCCTAGTCCATAGGTTCCACGGCTGTGGTCTAAAGTTCATGAGTTTCTATGAGCTTGGTTCAGTTGTCTCTGTAGATTTCCCCATCATGATCTTGACCCCCCTTGCTCAATATAATCCCTCTTCCCTCTCTTTGACTGAACTCCTGGAGCTCAGCCTGGTGCTTGGCTGTGGATCTCTGCATCTGCTTCCATCAGTTACTCGATGAAGGCTCTATGATGACAGGGTAGTCACCAATCTGATTACCGGGGGTAGGCCAGTTCAGGCACCCCCTCCACTATTGCTAGTAGTCTAAGCCGTCATCCTTGTGGATTTCTGGGAATTTCCCTAGTGCCAGGTTTCTCCCTTACCCCACAATGTCTCCCTCTATCAAGATATCTCTTTCATTGCTCTCCCACTCCATCCCTCCCCCAGCTCGACCATCTCGTTCCCTCATGTTCTCATCCCTCATTCCCTACCCTCTATTGCCCCCTCCACAAATTACTCCAGAGATCTCATTTATTTCCCCTTCCCAGGGCAACTACAACCCACAGCTCCAGAGAAGCTAGCTAACAAGGATTGGACAATTTGACATTTTTAAAACAGCAATAGCACCCACATGGACTAAAAGGTTCAGATAAGACACCTTAGTCAACTCTACTTTCCTCTTTCATTTCATTCAGTTCCCTACACCTGCAGCAATTGCCTGTGGCCTTGCTGGTTTTCTACCCTAGCCCATAGCAGAACAGATCTCTGCAGCAGAATGTCAGCCCCATGAGGTGAGGCTTCTTGGCGAGCATGGGCTCCCTTGCCACACCTTGCATCAGAGGGCATGATGTTTCCACCCAAATGGATCAGGCTGAATTTTGAGTCTGCAACATCCAAAAACAAGGAAATACTGCATTTATCGGTTCCTTGCCATGCTCCACTGTAACAAAATTCCCCAGGTCTTCATTTAGTTCACGAAGATAGTCTTTGAGCCCAGAGTAGTGTCTAGTAGACAATGAACAAACATTTTGATGAGTACGGTGATAGCAGTTATTTTCAGAGTGACTCTGTAAACATCGTAGAGTTCTAGGGGTGAGCTTCCCAAAGCATTGACCCTTCTGCTTCTCACTGCTGCGCTTGGTACAGTGGGAACTACTGAGAAGCCAGAAGGGATGAAAACGTAACTCCTGCAGCAGGTGACCACACAGGCTGGGTGAAATCTGAGCCTCTGAGATTCCCTGGTGTGCTTGTGAACTTGCCAGCACCTGTGAGGAGATAAGAATAGACGGACTTGAGTTTATGACCCAAAGCTCTGAGCAGTCCTAGAGTTACAGGCCAGGCCCTCACACCTCCCCCGGAGGGTCTCGGACCACGTCTCCAGCACGCTCAGTCTGATCTCAGAACGCAGGCCAGCTAACCTTGTGTTCTGGGTATGCAGTGAGTGGCGTG